>NW_020956900.1:59785-85202 GCF_003031625.1 Empidonax traillii
CTGGGGGTACTGTCACAGACCCTGGGAAACCAGCAAAGGTCTGTGGCCTACTTCTCCAAACAGATAGACAGTGTCAACCAAGAGTGGCCAGGGTGTTTGAGAGTTGTAGCAGCAACTATTATCCTGATCCAAGAGGCCCAAAAACTCACCCTTGGGCAGCACATAGTCTTGCATGTATCCCATGCAGTCTAAGCTGTGCTTGAGCAAAAGGGGGGCCACTGGTTGTCCCTGAGCAGAAATCTTAAATATCAGGTTGTGTTGCTAGAACAGGATGATGTCACCCTGAAAACAACATCTATTGTTAATCCTGCTGTGTTTCTGTCCACAACATTGACTGACAGTATACCTGAGCATGACTGTTTGCAGACCATCGAGGAGACCTATTCCAGCAGACCGGACCTGAAAGATGTGCCTCTGGAAAACCCAGATTGGGAATTGTACACAGACGGAAGTAGCTTCATGTGGGATGGCAAGTGAATGACAGGATATGCTGTGACAACCAAGGACGAGGTAATTGAGATGAAGGCCTTGCCAGTGGATGTGTCATCCCAAAAAGCAGAACTGATTGCACTGACAAGAGCTCTAGAACTGAGCAAAGGAAAGAAGGTAAATATTTGGACTGATTCTAAATATGCATTCAGCACTGTACATGCCCATGGAACCATCTGAAAAGAGAGAGGTCTACTAATGGCCCAAGGCAGTGGGATCAAACTTGCAGACTAAATCCATGCACTCCTGCAGAGTATTTGGAAGCCTGAGGAAGTGTCTGTCATGAATTGCAGAGCTCATCAAAAGAGGAAAACAAGTCCTGAACTGGGAAATCATTTTGCCGACCAGGAGGCAATTTTTTCATGGCTAGGTTTCGCAAATGAAGATTTGAGAGAGGCCCTACCCACGCTTGCTACAAGTGCGTTGATAGTTAAAAAGGTCAATGTGAGATAGACAAGTCCGGTTGCAGAAGGTACAGCAGAAAGACTCCCCAGGTGATATCGACGAGACGCGATTCTTTCTGTGTTGTCTTTTCTCCTCAAGAGTGATCCTGCGTGTGTTCTCAAAAGCAACAGCAGTGTTATAGATGGTGTGTCTCCAGGCCTCCCGACTGGAGGACAGAGTAGACCAATGACAGTGATCAATATGACCAAGGCTGAGGGATTGTTTCAGGGAGTCCTTGTATTTCCTCTTCGAGGCTCCTCTCTTGTGGCAGCCAGTGGCAAGTTCCCCATAGAACACGATCTTAGGGAGGCGGCAGTCCTGCATCCTGGAGACGTGCCCTGCCCAACGCAGCTGTGTTCTCAGCAACATGGCCTGACTAGTGACAGGTCACCAGTCTGATGTCACCCCATTCACTATTACCCTCTGTGTTTGACCCGTGAGCCAGTTGCTCACCCACTGCATGATGTGTTTATCCAGTTGTGGGCTGGACGGTTTGTCCAGAAGGATCCTGGGAGAGACAGTATCAAAAGCTTTACTGAAGTTTTGTTGACAGGTTGCGAGAGGCAATAGAAAATGAACCTAATGTCACTCCCGATCTTAAGGCTGTTTTAACAAAAGAAATTGCTGTCCAAAATGCTAACTCAGCCTGCAAACAGCTTATCGCTGTCTTACCCCCTGGTGCCATTATTGCTCAAATGATAGAAGCCTGTGCAAGGGCCCTGCTGGTAGAAGAAGAAGCTAAGGCACAAATCTACGCTAATGCCTTAGCTGCTGCTTTAAAGGCAAGCTCTATGCAAGGGCGGGGGAATGATGGCCCTAAACCAAGGTGCTATCGGTGTGGACAAGAGGGTCATTTTAAGCACAACTGTAAACAAGTAGGTGGGGGAAAAGTATCATTAAATGGTAATTGTGCCCGTTGTGGAAAATTTGGGCATAAGGCGGCAGACTGTCGCTCGAAATTTAGCAAGGATGAAACTCCCCTTATCATGTCGGGAAACGGGAACAGCCGCGCTCCGAGGGACGTGGCCAAAAAATATCCCCAGAACATCCCAGAAGCACTGGCTGTCTCGACAAATTTGCAATCTGCCACTTGCGGAAGTGCAGGAGTCGATCTGGCCGTGGCAGAATCAGTAAATATCAATGATAATAATGTTCATGTCCTCCCTTCTACGGTCAGTGGACCTCTGGGACATGACTTATCCGCATTACTCATTGGGTGTTCTTCTGCTTCAAAAAGGGGAATATTTGTCCTACCTGGTTGTATTGATGCTGATTATACCGGACCCATTGGGATTATGGTACAAATTTTTGCACCACCAGTTCATATTCCAGCAGGGAGCGTAATTGCACAGCTTATACCCTTTAAGGCTTGTGTCCCAAAGAAAGGAGATCAAAAAAGAGGAACAGGTGGTTTTGGTTCCACAGGCGTACCTAATGTTGCATTTTGTCAAGTTTTGGGAGCAGAAAGGCCAAAATGTAAAGTAAAAATTTCTGGATCTAATGATATAACTCTCTCCAATGTTTTTATGATGCTGGATACAGGTGCTGACATAACTATTCTTCCTATTTCAGTGTGGTCCTCTGATTGGGAATTAGATAATACGGGTTCAACCATTTCAGGCATTGGGGGAAGTCGTCTGACTCAGGTCAGTAAAAATTTTCTTCTTTTCTCGGATCAAGAGGGACATCAAGCATGGGTAAAACCCTATGTACTACACACTTCACTCTCCCTTTTAGGCAGAGATGTGTTAGCTCAATGGGGTGTTAAATTGTCCACAGATTTTTGATTGGGGCCATTGATGGCAACTCTCGCCCTACACTTAAATTAAAATGGAAAACTGAAGAACCTGTTTGGGTTGATCAATGGCCTCTATCTTTAGAGAAGTTGCAACATGTACAGGATTTAGTACAGGAGCAATTGGAACTTGGCCACATAAAACCTTCTCTTAGCCCATGGAATGCACCTATTTTCACGATCCAAAAGAAATCAGGAAAATGGAGGCTGCTACATGATCTAAGGGCAGTCAATGATAAGATGATGACCATGGGTGCTCTCCAACCTGGCTTACCTTCTCCAGTTATGCTGCCACAAAATTGGGACTTGTTAATCATTGATTTAAAAGATTGTTTCTTTACTATTCCATTACATGAAGATGACAATGACAAATTTGCCTTTACGGTGCCTTTACTTAATCGGGCAGCTCCCGCAAAGCGATTTCAGTGGGTCGTGCTCCCACAGGGGATGAAAAATTCTCCCACAATTTGCCAATGGTTTGTAGATTTAGCCCTTCAACCCTGGAGAAAAAACAATCCTGATCTTATCACGTATCATTACATGGATGATTTATTAATTGCTAGTCCGCAGCCTTTATCTCCACAAAAGGAAAAGGAATTAACTCAAAATCTGCAAGCATTTGGCTTAGTAATTGCTCCAGAAAAGATTCAAAAACACTCACCTTGGAACTACCTTGGCATGCGTATCACAGAAACGAGACTGATCCCACAAAAAACTACCATTGTCCCAAATATTCATAATGTTAATGATGTACAAAAACTAGTAGGAGACATTCAATGGCTCAGAACCTTTTGTGGAATTACCAATTCGGATTTAGGCCCATTGCTTGCTTTATTGAAAGGAAGCGCATCTCCTGCTGATCCTAGATCCATTACACCTGAGGCAACTGCAGCCCTGGAAGTCATATCACAAAAAATTCAAAATTCGGCCATTGATAGAAGAATATTACAATGCCCGTTTACTATTATTATATACAACCATGACACTGAAGTGGAAGCCTTGATCACACAATTGCCAGACCAGAGGCCTATGATACTCCTAGAGTGGGTTTTTCATAGCAGCACTCTCAAAACTACTGTCACCACAAGGCCTGATGCCATAGGTCAATTACTCCTAAAAGCAAGGGGACGACTGCGCACCCTCGCTGGGTGTGACCCGGAAAAAATTATTCTGCCCGTGAGAAATTTGAAATTGACGGATTGGTGGATTCAATCCTCTGAAAATTTTGCGGTAGCCACTCATGGCGTTCAACTTGATAACCATTACCCCAATCATCCAATATTTAAAACTACTTTAATACTCAAAGAGGTACCCATACAACAACATAAACCTATTCCAGACGCAATAACAGTCTTTACTGATGCCAGCAGTAAAACTGGAAAATGTGGATATGCATATAAAGACACCCGAGGAGATTGGGTTTCGCAAGTAGAAAGAGCAGAAGGATCAGTACAGGTATTAGAGTTAAAAGCTGTCTTAATGGTTTTTAAGGTTTTCCAAACTTCACCAATTAACATTGTCTGTGACTCTAACTATGTTGTGGGAATAGTGACACGCCTTTCACGTTCCTTACTAGGATCTTTCACAAACACATTACTTATGGTTTTAGTCATTCAGTTATGGAATGAACTTAGTTTTAGACGTTTCCCTTGGTGGATAACACACATCAGAAGTCATCTTGATTTTCCAGGATTTTTATCTGAAGGTAACATCTATATTGACAGCCAAGTGGCTTCACCTATAATTCAGTTGTCTCCCATACAACAAGCAACTATGTCACACGCATTTTTTCATCAATCTGCAAGAACATTACAAAAGACATTTGAGTTGTCTCATAATGAGGCCAGATCCATAATAGCTGCCTGCCCTGACTGTGCTAAACTCACACCATTACAACACGAAGGGACAAACCCACGAGGACTACAACCTCGACAACTCTGGCAAACCGATGTTACAGAATTCGCTTCTTTTGGGGTTTTAAAATACGTCCATGTAACTATTGATACCTGCTCAAAAGCCATTTGGGCTACAGCCCATAAATCTACTAATGCTGTAGCTAGCATTCAACATTGGACATCTGCTATAGCAGTGCTCGGGTGCCCTCACACCATCAAGACAGACAATGCCCCTGCCTACTTGAGTACGAGAGTAAAAGCCTTTTTCACCCAATGGAATATTAAACATATCACAGGAGTGCCTTATAACTCCGGAGGTCAGGCTATAATAGAACGCACTCATCAATCCTTAAAACATTATTTACACATTTTTATAAAAGGGGAGGAAAAGAGTCCTCATGCCATTGTTGCAAAACCCTGTTATGTGCTGAACTGGTTGAACCCTAGAACAGATAAAGCTGATACGCCGATATTTGATCATTTTATTACTAATACTAATGATTTTACCTCCCAAAATATTGCTGTACAAGTTTTGGACCCTTCACAGAATATGTGGTCAGGTCCATATAATTTATTAACATGGGGAAGGGGTTATGCGTGTGTTTCTACAGGGAACGTGACCAAGTGGATTCCAGCAAAGTGGATACGCCCTTGGATACAGTCTCAGGACTCAAAAGAAGAACAAAAAGACAGCGACCCTGGCAACGAATCCTGATAACGAGAGACTTCAACGAAACATACATCGAATACATATTGCTACTGATAAGTATTTGAAACCATTATTAGAGAACACTGAATATCAATATCTGTTGGGTTGGGAAAATTTAGATGATTTTTGGTTTATCAAACAGACCCTAGGGGTAATCGTTCCAAATTCTCTGTGGAAATGGCATTGTATTTCATGTAGACAGAAACATAACACTGATAAAACATGGATACTCATACGGTGTGGAGGCTGTAAGGAGGAAATTTGGATCTGTCAGAGACAATTAGACGGATGCTGTGAACGCTGTGACGACAGGTGGCGAGGGAATAACATAATACGGTCCTTAGAGGAATATACAGGTCTCTCCATTCAAGAAATCGGTGAGGTTCCAATTTTTGAAAGTCGAGAACAAAGGTGGATAGCGGAACAAAGGTGGGATACACAACATGAATATAATCGGATCATGGCTCAAAATGATACTAAAATTCTTGATTGGTTCTGTGATGAAAACTTGTGTATCCCTAGGGAGTGGATGGTCTCTCCTCAAGACATGGATCGAGTTTGTTTTGCGTTTAATAAATTACGGATTGACAAACGCAAGAAAAAATGGCAACGTAAACAACAAAACTAGGATCATTTGGTATTGTTACCTAATCTTCTCAAGTATCATCCCTGTCACAGCCATTCACAACATTGACCCAAGACAAAATATGTGGGTTACTTGGGCCAATGCATCTGGGGTTACAGATTTTTGTCTATCCCTCCAAAAAACCAGTGATCCTTTTCGAACTTGCTTGATTGGATATCCATACATACATTGGCCAGACTTTAGTCACTTGGGAATAAACTACACTGCTATTAATAACACTTATTGGCAGTGGAGAAACAATAACTCACAAGGTGAATGTACAAAATCATGGAATTGGCCTATTATAAAAGAAGCACATTTTTTACAACAGTTGATATATCGACTCAACAAATCAACCCCTTCACCTTTACAAGAATTAAATTTGTGGGGATCTTTTCCTCCGGTCATAAGTGTGGGCGATATTTCTAACCAAGCGAATTGTACCAATATACGCCCAAAGACTTTGCCGATCAATGGATCTGGAGTCGTCCTTTTTGGAGACTCATGGAAACGTCTCATGCATGTTGACAACCTAATGCAATATTATATAGGCTACCACAATGTGACCGGACAATATAGCCATTGGAATATCTCCAAACATGCCGGAGAAGTAGACGTAAAAAATGTGACCGCCAAAATACTACCTGATGGTTATTTTCTAATATGCAGTGATATAGCTTGGCCTGGTATTCCTTTTCATCCCATAGGAGGACCATGTTACATTGGGAAATTAACCATGTTTGCACCTGCCATGTGCGACCTAGTAAAACAGACAAATAACATTCGAACCAAAAGGGAACTCAAAGATTTAGCACCTGATTGTGATGACAATGTAAATCTTGGAACAATGGGTGGAGCCATTGCCTTATCATTTTTCCTACCAGGAGGCATGGCGGCAGCAAATTGGAGGAAAATTAAAACCTTGGCATGTTGGGCCGTAAAACAATTTAACTCTACTTCTGAAATATTAACAGGTTTAGCTAGCGATGTAAATAGCTTAAGACATGCAGTTTTGCAAAATAGAGCAGTCATTGATTTTCTGCTTTTAGCCCATGGGCATGGGTGTCAGAATTTTGAAGGAATGTGTTTTATAAATCTATCTGATCATTCACAGAGCATACACAAACAGTTACAAGAGCTTAAGGAACGCATGCATCATGTAAAAGAAGGATCTGTGGGATTGGATGCCTGGATGGCGTCTTGGGGAGTAGGAGGTTGGCTAAAAGATATACTTAAACAAGGGCTGTCTATACTCGTTTTCATTCTAGTTTTATTACTTATTATTCCGTGTGTTTTTAGGTGTCTTCAGGATTGTATTATTCGTAGCTTTGATTCTATGCTTAAACGGAAGGGGGGAAATGCTGGGACCTTAGCAGTTTTAAATGAGTATGCTGAGTTCTGAAGAGGCCAGGAGTTGACCGTTAGACAAACAAGAACAAGTTTTCGGCTGCAGGAATGCAGAGGTCAGCAAAAAGCAATGTGAGAAAAACAGTGATAACGGAAACTTTTCCCAGGAATGTGTGCTTTAAGGACCACCAATCGATGGACTGCTTGAGGCGTGTGAACAATGTAAACTAACCAATCATAAAAGCATGCTGTGCTCATGATTGCATGTCCAAGACTCAAAAGAATATATATTGTGTGGCCTTTGGATAATAAAACGGATTTGAATCTGCATCTTATATGTGTCGTTCTTTCCCGCTCACGTGAATGCCCACAGCAATTATTGACTGCCAAAGGAAAAGCTGTAAAGCATGCGGAAGAAATTCTACAATTACTAGAAACCATCCAACTCCTAGCACAGGTGGCTATAATGCATTGTAAGGGACACCTGAAAGGTAACACCGTCCCAGAAATAGGTAACAGAAAAGCTGATACAGAAGTTGAATTAGTTGCTGCAAGAAACAGAGAATTATCAGTAGCAACTCAAGTGCCAGAAAAATTAGACACAGATTTTCAGTCAGAATATCAAGAGGCAGACCATAAGTGGATACAGAAGACTGGAGGTAAAATATTGGACAATGGGTGGGATCATCTAAAAATGTGACAACTAGTATTGCCAGGAAAATTGGCATGGCAATTTGTAAAGGCAGAACATGACAAGACTCATTGGGGTTTGGATTCGTTTTATCAGTATTTAAAAGTTAGAGTAGCAGGACCAAAACTATTTACCACAATAAAACAGGTTACATCCCGATGTGAACGTTGCCTGAAAAATAATCCAAATACTGGAATTAAAATACAACAAGGAGCAATAAACAAAGGGAAATTCCCAGGTGAAGTCTGGCAGACCGATTTCTCTGACCTCCTAAGAAAAGGGGGGTATAGAATATCTCTTGGTGTTGACAGACACATTTTCTGGATGGTCTGAAGCTTTCCCATGCAAAACATGTAAAGAAAGAGAAGTAAATTAAGTTCTGTTAAATGAAATCATAGCACAGTTTGGGATGCCTAGAAGCATCTCGTCAGACAGGGGGTCACACTTTTTTCCAAAAGTTGTACGAGCAGTAAGTAAAGCATTAAAAGTCAAATGGCAATTGCATACACCCTACAGACCCCAAGCAAGAGGGTAAGTAGAAAAGATGAACCATCTCATTAAACAACAAATTGCTAAACTATGCCAAGAAACAAACTTTCAGTGGAATCAAACTTTACCTATTGCTCTGATCAGAGTGAGAGTCAAACCAAGATCAAAAGAAAAGTTGAACCTGTTTGAAATCTTATATGTGTGATGCAGATTGTAAATAGTGAAGCTTTAGATCAAATAGGCACTCAATATGTGTTGCAGTGGGCTTTGCAGTGTATAAGGGAAGACAGAGGTTTTTAATGTTAAGTGAATATGTGAAGCAAGACAAGGCTTTAGAAGGGTTAATCAAAACACTTTGCTGTAAAACCCCCCTTTTCTCTCCCCTCCCTTTTCTCCTTACTCAAAAGAAGATTATGTCCTGTACCAGTTCAACAGACCTAAACCCACAAGAAACATTGAGCAAGGAACTCAGAGGTAATAAATCCCAGCTAAAGGAGCCAAGTTAGACATTTGAATAGGTGAAATAGGCCTGAAACCAAGGTTTTCTTCAAGCCTCGATGATCAGAACATGAAACAATAGAAAGTACAGAAGGTCTTCGAGGTCACCTGATGATGAGGAGCAAAATCAAGCCCCTCTGATGAAGCAAAGACCAGATGTACCACTAATTATTCCCCAAAATGAAGACCACACCTCAAACTCAGCCCTAACTCCACCTGCTATGAATATTGTAATTTAATATGAATATGTATGCGAATATGTTGTAATCGTTGTCAAAGACTGTATAAATTACTCATTCTTATCTGAGCAAAACAGAGTCCTTTTTCCCAGCATAAGCTGGAGGGCTTCCCAGCCGCCCAATAAATACCTGCTGTTTA
The DNA here is from genome assembly GCF_003031625.1 of Empidonax traillii. Taxonomy (NCBI): domain Eukaryota; kingdom Metazoa; phylum Chordata; class Aves; order Passeriformes; family Tyrannidae; genus Empidonax; species Empidonax traillii. The sequence goes on from NW_020956900.1 coordinate 69,146, forward strand.
AAGGCATAAAACTCTGTCTCTAAGCAGTTTTTTTTACCTGTCTTTTTGGGCATCACATGTTTCCAAAATGATTTTTGTAACTCTTTGTGCAAACTCATCTTCTTCTTCCCAGGAGTCTCAGTCTTATCTCTGCCTTTGGAATGTCCTGAGAGATACCTGAAAGTTTCCCTTTCTTGTCATTGGTTGGTTTGTAAGACCTCCTGGACTCCCAATGGTCACTTTGTAATCTCCCCAAGAGCTATTTATGTCGCTACCCAGAACAATAAACTCTCTCTGGCTCTGTCCTCGCTGCTGCTGTGTCCTGTGGTCTCTGTGGGGGTCATGGAGACCTCGTGGTGGGTGGGAGGGGGAGGGGACCTTCCCCTCCAGGACTAGGGGTTTAGCCCATTGCCGGGAGTCCCCCTCCCTATCCAGCCTTCAACGTTCGCAAATATGTGTATGATTATGTTAAAGCTATAGGAAAACACTTCTATAAAAATGCTACGATAGTGTTGGAAAACCAATCCAAGCAGTATGACTGTAAACTGCGTGCATTTAGCCCTGGTGATTGGGTATATGTTAAGAATCTTCTAGGAAAACCTCTGCAAGAAAAATGAGAAGGACCCTTCCAGGTGCTGCTGACCACCTTCATGGCAGTTAGGGTGAAAGAACAACCAACTTAGATCCACTACTCCCAAGTCAAGAGAGCTCCAGGGGAAAACCTGAAAAGCTCTTGGGAGCACCCGGAACCATGGACTTCCAAACAAGAAGTACCTGCTCTCGAGCCCTCCCAATCCTGATTCTTGGACCGTTGATAAGTATAACCTTATCTCGGGACCCCACTCTAGAATGGCTATGGTCTAATGCACATATTGTCGAGTCATTCCCATGGGTTGGTGTGCCACTCTCAACTGACCCAGGGCCTAATCCAAGCCTAGCCATTTATTTTACATAACAACCAGTCATATACACAACAAGACTGGAAAGAGACCCAGGGTTGCTTAGATACCATAACAGGCAAAAGAGAAGATAAGATCCAAGTAGGATGCAAAGGGGTAAATGTATTAGCACAAGATACAAGAGAAGTCAAGCTAATAATAACACCTACAAAGAACCAGTTACATTTAGTCAAAAGGGGAACACTGACAATAATGTTTGGCTAAAAAGAAAAGGACCAATATCCTGCCTGTGGGATAGCACTAAAGAAGATGGGCAAGATAGAGCACAGTGTGAGCTTAAGCAATGGTTAAATCAATCAGTTTCAGTTATGTGTTCATGGGCTAGTAAAGACAGAGGTGCTTCCTATATACTCATCGTTATATTAGAAGAAAGCCCCACTACTAAGGTACCTTTTAAAAAAACTGCTGAGTCACTTACTGAAACAACAACTCCTTTCCCAAATTGTGAAAGTGTTCACAACTTTTCATTGGACCTCATGTGATTAGACAGTCAAATGAACAGAAATTATTATTAGACCTCACGTATTCATTCAAAAGAGTTCAAATAAATATCTGTGGCAATGGATCTGCAATATATAGAATGGAAAAAGTCCTGTCAGAAATGGACTGGTGGGAAAAATGAAGAAACCAGCCCAAATGTTGTAAAAACAGAAGTTTTAATGTTGTTTAAGTGAACATGCTTTCAAAATGACTTTTGGTAGTTTTTTTTGCTAACTCACCTTCTCTTTCCCAAAGTCCTCAGCATGTAATCTCTACTTTGGAATGCCAGAGAGATAGCAGAGAGTTTTCTCATTGGTCTTTACTTACTCCTGTCTCTTGATTGTTAACCCTTTATTGTCATTGGTGGGTTTGTAAGACCCTCTGAACTTTTGATTAGTTGTTTTACAATCCCCTCTAAAGCTATGTATATCCCTACCCAAAACAATAAACTCTCTCTTGCTCTCTCCTCTGCTGTGGTCCATGTATGAGTCTTTCCGGGCTCCTGGGGGCCATGTAGTGGAGGAAGAGGGAAGCATTTTCCCCTCCAAGTAATGGGCTAAAACCCCAGATCTGGGTGCCCCTTCCTTTCCCATTTCAATGTCACAAATATCCAGGCAAATATATCTCACATACAAAAAAGTTGCCTGCCTTACATACAACAAAGCCTTAAAGGATGGAGTGCATGGCTAACAACTAGATCCCACCACACTAGAATTTAAAGAGATATACCTGGATGGATTGACACAGGATTGTGTGTACCATAGATCAAAAGTGCTAATCAACAAGCTCAGTGCTGTTACCTCTGATCTGGGAAAACTCAAAGTTCCTCTAAAATCATCTATGCTCACATTGGCAGAGACTCAATCTTTGTCTGTCAGTTTATTGACATTAATAGCTAATTCAATAGCTGAAGACTTTACCAAAATTGCTGATTACACTGGGGGCATTTGCCGCGGGCTTTCACGCGAGCGGGAAAGAACGACACATCTATAAGATGCAAATTCAAATCCACTTTATTATCAGAAGGCTACACAATATATAATCTTTTGAGTCCTGGACATGCGATCACGAGCACAGCATGCTATTATGATTGGTTAGCCTACATTGTTCATGCACCTCAGGCAGTCCATCGATTGGTGGTCTTAAAGCACACATTCCTGGGAAAAGTCTCTGTTATCGCTGTTTTTCACATCCTGCTTTCTGCTGACCTCTGCATTCTTGTAACCATAGACTTGTTCTTGTTTGTCTAACCATCAACTCCTGACCTTTTCAGAACTCAACATATTCGTGTAAAACTGCTAAGGTCCCAACAGGCATTAGTAAAAAGGTTACACTTGCTATACAATGTACCCAGACTCAGCAATATATGAAATATATAGCTGCAGGAATACTAAGAGAAGTAACATCAGGAATATTACCTCAGGAAATTAGAGAATTAATAGCTAGAGAAGATTCCACCATTCAGTTTGAGAAAGATCACCAGGCTTGGTGGCAATTAGTGAACTTCATCTACAACTCACAACATGAGTAAATTGAAGTATATGTGCTCACTATTAGTGCAGCAAAAGAGCAGACAATCTTTCCTGTTTTGACCGGGGAGGCATACACCAAAATGTTATTGTTGGTCCCTTAGACCATAATGTCTGGGCAAGTTACGATTGGACTAAAGACAAGTGGCAATCAATTAGCACAAAAACTTGTATTCCCAGAGAGCAGCTGGGATACGTCTGTGAAAATGCAGTCATAGAAAATGAGGAATAGTGTTTAGATATCAAAGAGAGCACATGTACCTTTGAGATGTTTTCACACATTAAGGACCAATCACAAGTATTTTATGTAGGAAATGGATGTGCATGTGTTAGAACCTCTTGTGTTAATATTACTATTGATAATTGTCATGAAATAACAAATGGTACTACTTTTTGTGTATGCAATTTTACTAAAATTATAGGCTGTGATTTTAACTATGTTGTACCTGTAACTACTAGACAATTAATTGAAGCAGATTATACTTATGATGATAATACATACTTATATATACTTTGATACTTACATGATTATATCATGATGTACCTAAATTGCAAATAGAAATGGATATTAGTCTCTTTAAAGCAATGCTCAGACACCCAGATAGAAAAAAAATTAGTTCAAGTGGCAAATAGAATGACCCAACGCATGCTTTTTCAAGTAAAACATGATTCTGAGAACATAAAATCTATCTTAACTGATTGTCCCAGTTTAAATGGGACAAGGGTCTTTTGTTGAGGATGGATTAGGAGGAAAAGACCCAAACTTCTTTTTCTAAGTAATTATAAATCCGAAATTAAGAGGTTCCAATTGAAGGAAAACAAATTATGGAAAAGGGAAAACAAAAAAATAACAACCCTTTATTAAAAGGTATGTGTGTATTAACAGGAACATGAAAAAAAAAAACCAAGTAAAGCAACCAAGTAATACTCCTATACCCACCAATAATCCCCTTCAAGAACAAAACCGATAAACCGGCAAAAGGAAAATTTAAATAGTTCAATTTTTAGCACCCTTTGGTGCAGTTCCAGCCACAGTCAGCAGGGGGCGCCGTCGGGTCACTGGAGATGCAAAATTTGTAATGTCCTGTACCATTCACCAGGTGGCGCTGTTGGGTTACTGAAGGTGCAGAACTTGTAGTGTCCTATAGTAGTTACCAGGTGGCGCTGTTGGATCACTGGAGGAGCAGAACTTGTAATGTCCAGTGCCCGTCACCAGGCGGCGCTGTGAGATCCTTGGTTGCCACCAGGTGGTGGGGGAGGAGGGGGGAAGGGGAAGGGAAACAAAAAAATTCAGCAATAAAACAGAAAGTTCTCCCAATGGAAGAAAACTCACGAACTTCATCTGATTAGGGTCTGTTGTAAGCAGGATCTGCAGACAGCAACAGCAGAAACTCCCCTTTGACAGGAAAGAGACAAAGAAACGCGGGAGTGTCTGCAGCCCGCAGCAACTCCCCTCAGGGCAGAGAGACTGTGTTTACCCCCCCAGCCTCCACCCCCTTCCAGTCACACACCCCAGTAGCCCTCCCCAACTCCTCCCCCTTTGTTGCTAGGAGACTAATCTCTCGACCATTAGTGACCAGGTCGATTCTTTTGTTCACCTGATGGCTCATCCACAGAGCACACACGCAGGGGGGAAGGGAAAGAAAAATTTCTTGCTGAAATCAGAACAATGACATTATCCACCCCTAATTATTTTTCCCTTTCCCATGCCACCATGCATCTGTCAAATTGAAATTTTTTGAACTCCATACATACATACATTATTCTAAACCAGGTACACATTCACAAATATATAGGTACAAATATGGATACAATTATAGCCTATTTACCCTAAGATAATATCTCCTTGGGGTATGCACCGGGTTTCTCCATCTTCTTGCATCATCCACCATGTGCAACCGGGTCCTTGGGCAAAGACAACTCCACAAATGGATTTGCCTTTGCTTGAGGCATGGTTAACCCAAATTGGTTTACCTAACATACCTCTCATGGGAACCACTGGGACCTTGTCCCCATCTACAGTGTGAACGGACTCTGATTGGGCAGGGTCGGCTTGATCGACAGAGCCTCTAGTGTTGACTAACCATGTAGCCTTTGCTAGGTGTTGATCCCAGTGTTTGAAAGTCCCTCCACCCAATGCTTTCAGGGTAGTCTTCAACAGTCCATTGCACCGTTCAACCTTCCCAGTAGCTGCTGCATGGTATGGTATGTGATAGACCCACTCAATGCCATGCTCTTTCGCCCAGGTGGTAACTAAACTACTCTTGAAGTGTGTCCCATTATCTGACTTAATCCGCTCTGGGGTGCCGTGTAGCCACAGGACCTGTTTTTCGAGGCCCAGGATGGTATTTCTGACCGTGGCGTGGGGCACCAGATGCGTCTCCAACCATCCAGTGGTGGCTTCCACCATGGTGAGTACGTAGCGCTTACCTTGACGGGTCTGTGGCAGTGTGATATAATCAACCTGCCAAGCCTCCCCATACCTGTATTTATTCCACCGTCCACCATACCACAGGGGTTTCAGTCTCTTAGCCTGTTTAATGGCAGCGCATGTCTCACAGTCATGGATAACCTGAGAGATAGCATTCATGGTTAGATCCACCCCTTGGTCTCGTGCCCATCTGTAGGTGGCATCTCTGCCTTGATGACCGGCGGCATCATGGGCCCATCGTGATAAGAACAGTTCGCCTTTGTGCTGCCAGTCTAGGTCCACCTGTGACACCTCAACTTGTGCAGCTCGGTCTGCCTGTTAATTGTTGCGATGCTCCTCATTGGCTGGATTTTTGGGCACGTGGGCATCTACGTGGCGGACTCTCACAATCAGCTTCTCTACCCGGGTAGCAATGTCTTGCCTTATATCAACGGCCCAGATGGGTTTTCCCCTACGTTTCCAATTGGTCTTCTTCCATCTGTCCAACCACCCCCAAAGGGCATTGGTCACCATCCATGAGTCCGTGTAGAGGTAAAGTTTTGGCCACTTCTCTCGTTCAGCAATGTCCAATGCCTACTGCACAGCTTTGAGCTCTGCAAATTGGCTTGATTCACCCTCTCCTTCCATAGCTTCTGCAACTTGTCGTGTGGGACTCCATACAACTGCTTTCCATTTACGTTTCATCCCTACAATACGTCAGGAACCATCAGTAAAGAGTGCATAGTGTATTTCTTCTTCTGGTAGTTGGTTGTATGCTGGGGCTTCCTCCGCCCGTACCACCTGTTCCCCTTCTTCTTCTTCTGCTAGACTAAAATCCTCACCTTCTGGCCAGTTCGTGATGATTTCTCGCATCCCAGGGCGATTTGGGTTTCCAATGCGGGCGCGCTGCGTGATCAGGGCGATCCATTTGCTCCAGGTGGCATCAGTGGCATGATGCGTAGAGGGCGTCTTCCCTTTGAACATCCAACTCAATACTGGTAGTCAAGGTGCCAGGAGGAGCTGTTCTTCTGTGTCAATCACCTCTAAGGCAGCTTGTACTCCAGAATCCAAGTGGGCGGCCTCGGGTCTCGCCAGGCACCTTCTGCCAGAGGCTCCAGGAGAGGTCCTTACCCCCAGATGCAGAGTAGAGCACATTCTTCACATCTGGTCCTGTCCTGACTGGCCCAAGGGCTACAGCATGGGCAATCTCCTGTTTAATCTGTTCAAATGCTTGCTGTTGTTCAGGACCCCACTGGAAATCATTCTTCTTGCAGGTTACCAGATAGAGAGGGCTTACGATCTGGTTGTACTCGGGGATATGCATTCTCCAAAAACCTATGGCACCCAGGAAAGCTTGGGTTTCCTTCTTGCTAGTTGGGGGGGCCATTGCTGTGATTTTATCGATGACTTCAGTCGGGATATGACGACGTCCATCTTGCCACTTTACTCCCAGGAACTGTATCATTTGGGCAGGTCCCTTGACTTTACTCTTTTTGATGGCAAACCCATCCTCCAGGAGAATCTGTATGATCTTCTTTCCTTTCTCAGAGACCTCTTCTGCTGTGTTCCCCCATACAATGATGTCATCAATGTACTGCAGGTGTTCTGGAGCTTCACCTCTCTCTAGCGTAGCCTGGATCAATCCATGGCCGATGGTGGGACTGTGTTTCCTCCCCTGGGGCAGTCGGTTCCACGCGTACTGCACTCCCCTCCATGTGAAAGCAAACTGCGGCCTGCACTCTGCTGCCAAGGGAATGGAGAAAAGGGCATTCGCAATGTCAATAGTGGTGTACCACCTCGCTACCTTAGACTCCAGCTCGTACTGGAGTTCCAACGTCTGGAACAGCGGCACTCAGCAGCAGGGTGGCTTCATTCAGGCCACGACAGTCCACAATCAATCTCCATTCTCCGTCAGACTTACGCACAGGCCAGATGGGGCTGTTGAAGGGGGAATAGATCTTGCTGATCAGTCCTTGGCCCTCCAGTTCATGGATCATCTTATGGATGGGGATCACAGAGTCTCGGTTCATTCGGTACTGCCAACGGTGCACTATTGTAGTGGCAATTGGCACTCGCTGTTCCTCAACCTTCAACAGTCCCACAGCAGAAGGGTTGTCCGAGAGGCCAGGTAGCGAATTCAACTGCTTAACTGCTTCTGTCTCTACAGCAGCTATCCCGAAAGCCCACCTATGTCCCTTGGGGTCTTTGAAATACCCATTCCTAAGGTGGTCAATGCCCAGGATACATGGGGCATCTGGACCAGTCACAATGGGGTGCTTCTGCCACTCCTTCCCGGTCAAACTCACTTCAGCTTCCAACATGGTCAACTGTTGCGACCCTCCTGTCACCCCAGAAATGGAAATAACCTCTGGTCCCACATGTCCTGAGGGCATTAACGTGCACTGAGAGCCAGTGTCAACCAAAGCCTTATATTCTTGTGGGTCTGATGTGCCAGGCCATCGGATCCACACCATCCAATAGACACGGTTGTCCCATGCCTCCACCTGGCGAGAGGCAGGGCCCCTCTAATATTGGTTTCTGTCCTGCTCGTCACAGTTTTCCATCTGCAAATACCTTCTCGTAAGGAGGTACCTTCTAGTGGGTCAGAGCCCTGCCCACTGGATACCTGCACTGCACTCACTTTCACGGACTTTGTTTTTTCCTTGTCCTTCAACTCTTGTACTTGGGCTGCGAAGACATGGGTAGGTTTCCTTTCCCACTGTCTCATGTCTTCTCCATGGCCAGATAGGAAATACCACAGCTCACTTCGTGAGGTCTCTCTACCCGCTCTAGCTGGGGGCGCCTGGTTCTCACTGGTGCCACCTGGGAACTGTTTCTCTCAATCTTTTCTAGGATTTTCTCCTGTTGATCTTGTGGTTGTGTAACTATGGTAGTGAGGTTATTGATCGAGGTCTCTATGGAGGAAACATGGGTGTGGGAGAAACATGATGAATGTGTGAGCAATTTATATTGTATGTGGTACTTTTATAGACTTTTATAAACTTTTACATACTTTTATAGGTACTATAAGTTATAGGTCCCAAGATGGCTGCTCGTGTCTTTTCAAGAACAAAGAGAAATTGGTGCCAAGAAGAAGGTGGAGTTTGATAAAGTAAACAATTGCCTTGTTACCTGTTAATAACCAATTATAAAGGTATTTGTAATGCATGTTTTCAGCTGGACAGTGACCTGTAACCAATTGTGTGCTTCTTGTCACGAGACCTTGTATACAGATGCTATAAAAACCCTGAGCTATCCTAATAAATCAGACATATTTTAGATCTCATAGGTTGTGTATGTATGTCTCTGAGAGCCTCCCCGTCAACACATGGACTTGTAGTGATCCTTGCACCATACTGTCGTACATCTGAAGTTTATTTGCTATAAACACCACTGTCTCTTTTTTTTCCCCAGCCTCCAATGATGTCAGGTAACTGATGTGTGCAGATGGCCCCATACGTATGAAGGTCCACCACGATTGGTGTACGTCTAACCTTGTCAAGATCATGATTAGCTTGCATATCCCTTCCAAACAGTACCTCCAACAGTGCCATTTCCCTCAGGCATCGGATCCCCTCCTCCATGGTATTCCAGCTCTTCACACAATGGTCTGTCTGCAAGGCCTCTCTGTAAACGAATCTCTCTCCCACAGCATCCAGCAACCGTGCCCAGAGAAACAGGGGCTTTGATTCTCTCACAAATGCCTCTTCAAGGCCCACATCCTGGGCAATACACCTCAAGGACCTTGCTTCACCACCATCAAGATTTATGGCATCACCCGTGAAGTCCCAAACTCAGATCATCCCCGTCAGTATGGGCTCATTCTGCTGACGAATGACGTCTGCCCGTAATTTCCGGACGTTGTCATACGATAAGGACTCAGTGATGATTTCTGGCTCCGGGTTGGCTGCCTGTGAGGGTCCTGCTTCCCCATCATCATCAACTGGGCGGGCTGATTTGGTCTTATATTTCCTCTTTTGGATAGGGGCAACCTCCATTGACTTGTTTGGTCCCTTGGAACTGGTCTTATCTGAAGTCACCCTTGTATTAGACCTCTCGTTTTCATCTTTTCCTTTTCCCTGTGAGGGCTGCACCATACCGAGCACCTTTTTGTAGGCAACGGCTAAAGCCTCACATGCATCTACCAACTGCCTCTCTATGGGTTTATCACCACCTCTCTCCCTCACAGCTGTTATTATCTGTGTAGGGTCTAGGAGTTGTTCGAGAGTGAGCTTCCATGTTGTAGGAACTGAACCACTTTCTAGAAATTTACCTGGTAAATCCTGGCCCTTACCACGAATATTAGATATGACACCGTGGCAATAGATATGATACCTTGCACGAGAAGCCAAAAAAGTAAAACATCTCTTGCATCTAAAGAGAGTTTAAATTTCTCAGAGGCCATTGTATTGGAACCAAAAGGAAAATGTATGAAGGGTTGGGCAAATATACCCCTCTGTGTTTCTCCATAGGGATAGGTGCCATTATCCTTAAAACCCCAAAGGAGAGAGTGTAGGCTAGAGCAGTAATATAAACTTGAGAACATATCCCGAACGAAAATAACAGGTGCTGAATTTGCTATGTCATAAAACCAGTGCAAGATCTCAAACATACTTATTGCAATGAGGGTCATAGTATCTGAGCTGAAAAACATCGACAGGTGGGACATAGATTTTGGCATAATTATATACCACAGAAAAGCAACGACCTTGGACTTCGTGGTGTCTAAAGGTTCACAAAAATGTATAAAGTCACACAAGGGCAGTTATTCCTTTTCCACTTTTCCTCTCTTGAGCCCCATCTTGGGCACCAAAAATGTCCCAGTTTAAATGAGACAAGGGTCTTTTGCTGAGGATGGGTTAGGAGAAAAAGACCCAAACTTCTCTTTCTAAGCAATTATAAATCCAAAACTAAGAGGATCCAATTGAAGGAAAACAAATTATGGAAAAGGGAAAAATAACAGCCCTTTAATAAAAGGTATATGTGTAGATTAACAGGAACACAGAAAAAAACCCAAGTAAAACAACACTCCTATACCCACAAATAAGCCCTTCAAAAACAAACCGATAAACTGGCAAAAGGAAGAGTAAAACAGTTCAATTTTGTGCACCCTTTGCTGCAGTTCCAACCACAGTCAGCAGGGGGCACCGTCGGGTCACTGGAGATGCAAAACTTGTAATGTCCTGTACCATTCACCGGGTGGTGCTGTTGGATCACCAGAGATGTAGAACTTGTAGTGTCCTGTAGTAACCACCAGGTGGCGCTGTTGGATCACTGGAGGAGCAGGACTTGTAATGTCCAGTGCCCGTCACCAGGCGGCGCTGTGGGATCTCTGGTCACTGCCACGTGGGATGGGGAAAAACAATACCCTCCCGGTATGTCAGAGGGAAAGAAAAAAACAACCCAAAACCCAAAAAGAACAACTCAGTTCTCCTTCCCTTCCCACACTGGGAAAGGAGAGAGGGAATGAGGAGGAAGGGGGACGGAAAAAAAAACAGTAATAAAACAAAAAGTTCTCCCAATGGAAGAAAACTCAAAAACTTCAGCTGGTTAGGATTTGCTTTAAGCAGGGCCTGCAGCCAACAACAGTTGAGCAGAGCAGCAGTAAACTCCCCTCTGACAGGAAAGAAAAGAACCAGGCAGTGTCTGCAGCTCGCAGCAGGTCCCAAGGCCCACCAGCACACACCAGACTCTCCTCCCAGCCTGTGTGCCAGCCACACAGTAGCCCCTCCCCTTCCCTCGAACAGAGAAAATTCTTCATCTGGTTACGAGAGTTAGCTAAAACCACGACACAGGGTACACCCCAAAATATGAAAAAAAGGGACCACTAATTAATTAAATCCCTAAAGTTGAAATCAAAGAAAGTGGGTGGGTTGTTACACCAACAGGACAGGTTGTGGTCACACCCCCACTCCTAAGGGAAATAACTCTGCAGGAACATGAGACTACTCACTGGGGAATAGAAAACTTTCTAAAATACCTAAAGAAGGTAGTGATAGGGACAGGTATGACTGAAGTCGTGCAATCCATGATGAGTAAATGTGAAATCTGCAAGCAGAACAGCCCTGATACAACCAAGAAAGTGGTGCTAGGAGTGACAAAGGCTGGGAAGTTTCCCGGAGATTATTGGCAAGTATATTTTGCTGAGTTATCCCCAAGGGAGAGGTACATATACATACTAGTGCTGGTTGACACTTTCAGTGGATGACCTGAAGCTTACCCATGTCATACTAACACAGCAAGAGAAGTGGTAAAAGCTTTGCTTAATCACATAATTCCAAGATTTGGAGTCCCTCTGGGAATGTCATCAGACAGAGGGACACATTTCATTGCAGAGATAGTGAAGGAGGTTTGTCATGTTGTCGTGGTTTTGCTCTGGGTCATTTTGCTTTCACACCCCCCACACAATTACTACTAGTTGAGAGAAGGTTCATGCAGACAAAAGAGAGACAGGATTTGGGGAAAATAATATGAACATTTATTACTAGCAAAATAAAAACTACTAACGAACTATATTTACAATAATTCTACTTAGGTAAAAGTACTATGTATGTACAGAAATACTCCTCCTCCCTTTATATATCAGTCCAAGGAGGAGAAGTAGTCCTTTTCTCCATTCTCGGAGTTCCAGCTCTCTCTGTAGTAATTCTGCAACACCCTCGTCGCAGCTGGAACTTTTTCATTTCTCTCTCTCGCTCTGTGTTGGCCTCCAGGGTGTGGGAGGAACATGATGAATGTGTGAGCAATTTATATTGTGTGTGGTACTTTTATAGACTTTTATAAACTTTTGCATAGTTTTATAGGTACTGTAAGTTATAGGTCCCAAGATGGCTATGGGTGTCTTTTCGAGAGCAAAGAGAAATTGGTGCCAAGAAGAAGGTGGAGTTCGATAAAGTAAACTATTGCCTTGTTATCTGTTAATAACCAATTATAAAGGTATTTGTAATGTATGTTTACAACTGGACAGTAGCCTGTATCCAATTGTATGCTTCTTGTCACGAGACCCTGTGTAGAGATGCTATAAAAACCCTGAGCTATCCTAATAAATCGGACATATTTTAGATCTCTTAGGTCGTGTATGTATGTCTCCGGTGCCTCCCCACCAAAAGTGGCGTCCGAAAGACAGGGACTACTGCCTCCTGGAGATTGGCCAGGAAGGTCTTAAAAGCAATTTTTGCTGCCTCTCTGTAGTTTTAGACAAGAGACGGTGTTAAAAGTGGCTTGTCGAATCGGGACTTTGGGTTCGCTGTTCGATCAGGACGTGGAAGCGAGCTGGACGAAGGAGGGAGAAGCTGGCTGGAATTCCGGTGACGTTACCCCAGCGTCTGGAATTGAAAATCCACGGTAAACAATGTTGTGGAAGACTTGCCCTGGCCAGGTGAGCAGCCAGAAAAGGGGAAACCAGATGGGGACCGTCCTCTCAAAAGAGGAGGAAGCGGTGGAAAAGTTTCTCCAAACTATCCTTTACAAAAAGGACTTTTATTATGAACGTGCCACCCTTAGAGGGTTGTTGGAATGGTCCGAGGCAAAGGACCTTATCCCCAATGTTTCTGCTGCCTTTGAAGTGTCTACCTGGGACGCTGTGGGTCGGAAATCTTGGGAAGAGACCGCAAGAGGGTCTAAAGTTGTTAAAAAGTTTCCTACTCTGTGTCGTCTGCTGGTGGTTGTGCTGCGGGAGGCAGGAGCCGAGCGGCGAGTGTCTCTGTCTGTGCGCGCAGTTTTAGATGGTGGGAGCAGGGCAGAAGCAAAAGTTTCCGAGAGTAAAACTTCTGCGGATCAGTTCGTGTTCGGTACTGCGGCCGCGCCTACGCTAATGGCGCCGAGAAAGCAGCTTGGCTTAGCTCCAGCTGCGGCGGGGGGGGCGAAAACCGAGGAGCTCAAGGATGGAACGGAGCCAGGGACTTCCACAGTCACTGCGCTTGTGCTGCCTGCAACTCTCCCCCTCCCCGCAGTCCCTGCGTTGCCCGTGGCAACATCGTCTGGCAGCGCACCTGCGTCAGTGGCCGAGCCTGTGCAGTCAATCACCGCAGCGGGACCTTCTGCGCCTGCGCCCGCAGCGTCACCAGCGGTAACCATCGCGCATGCGTCAGGCAAGAAGCCAGCCGTTACGTCATCAACAGCGGCAACTACGAATGAAACGCAGGCACTGACAGTCACATCTTCGCTGAAATGTCATCTCTCTCAAACCCAGAAGAACGTGAATCAACTCATTTTCGGAACACCGGGACAGCCCAGGGACCGAGGGTACGGAGCAAGGCGGCGCAGAGAGCGGCGAGACCGACGGCGGCGCACGGAGGTCTTATCTCCCCTACGCCACAGTGGCTGTACCCCGGCAGCAAAAGCGGCGTCAACAGTGCAAGTTGCGACCCTAAGGAAGCAGCTTCTGTGGCTGCTCCAGTGGGGCATTAGGGGCCCTTGGACTAAAAAAAAAAAAAAAATTATTTAAATTGATATTTTAAGTTTTGCAGTTTACAGGTTGTTTTTTCCTTTTTTTCTTTAGTAAAATTTCGGATTATTATTAGTTAATACAAAGGATATATTATTTAAAAGGTTTAAAGTCATTTTTTCACAGGTCATATCATACAAACTGCTTTGCCCTGTAAACAGGTTGCTCTGGAACGGTACAAAAGGTGTTCCTGTAATAGCTTTAATTTGTTTATCAAAGCCCAATTGGTCTTTATTAGAGGGAGTGTTTACTAATATGTATACGATACGTGTATAAATTCTTATGGCAATTATTTGACTGCTGACCATCAGGAACAGAAAGATGGTGAGAACTTTTACATAGAAAATACAGATGGCTCATGCTCAAGGTTTTCAGGCTTTACATGAAGGTCAACGTTGCCTTTTGCAGGGACGCCTGCTAATTTTGTGAGCCTGCTGACCCTTAGAAGATAAAGCCTCTACTATGGGGACTTGCATATAGATCGTATTATAGTCAAAAACAAAAGCTTCACTGTGTGAAAGCATGTGTGATTGCGGTATGGATGAGGTGGCCACCTTATGACTGTTTGAAAGACAATTGTGTGCAAGAGAAAAGTATTGTGTAGGTTTTTATATCCATATATATATATATATGTGTTTGTAGACTTGATAATGCATTACATAACTAGTCAGAGTTTTTAACCAAAGAGTATTTTTACATCGTAAGGACCTTTAGGTAAAGAGTTAAGTACTCTCTTGTTCAGACATTCATTTTTGTCTCGTCAGGAATCTTTGTGGTGCCAGGAGTGATAAGTGCTGATGCTACAGGAGTCATCAAAATAATAGTATATACTTTAACACCACCAGTTTTCATTCCCGCTAACAACAAAATAGCACAGCTGGTACCTTTCAAGGCAATGGTGCCCAGGGCAGAATCACGGACTCGAGGGGATCAGGGTTTTGGTTCCACAGGTCCTCCTGAGGTGATGTTAGCCATAGACATAAAGCAGGGAAAACCTGAGGAGAGTGTAGTTGTACAGCATCCTAATGGTCAGTCCAGCACTATGACTATGCTTGTTGATACTGGAGCGGATGTTACCATCATCCCCAGGCACAAATGGCCTAACACCTGGCCCGTGGTAATGGCACCTGCAGGAGTGAAAGGGGTAGGTGGTGTACAGCAGACATGGATCAGTAGAAATGTGGTAAGTTTTCATTTTTCTGACGGTGCATCAGTGAGTACAAGGCCCTATGTGTTATCTTTGCCAGTGGGTTTGATAGGTCGAGACCTGCTAGGTCAGATGGGAGCACGCCTGGTTACCTCTCCTTTTCAGGTGCGGTCATTGAAAAGCAGCCAACCTTGAAGTTGAAGTGGAGAACAGAAAAACCCATATGGGTCGATCAATGGCCACTGAAGGAAGACAGGCTGCAAATAGTACAACAACTGGTTCAGGAGCAATTAGATGCAGGTCACATCATTCCATCTACAAGCCCATGATATACTCCTATATTTGTCATTCCAAAAAAGTCAGGGAAATGGAGGCTATTGCATGATCTACGAGCCATTAATGCAGTCATAGAGGATATGGGAACCTTACAACTGGGTTTACCCTCCCCTACACTAATTCCACATGATTGGGCTATACTGATAATTGATCTAAAAGATTGTTTCTTTACTATCTTCTTACATCCAGATGATACTGCAAAATTTGCC
This sequence comes from Empidonax traillii, assembly GCF_003031625.1. Classification (NCBI taxonomy): domain Eukaryota; kingdom Metazoa; phylum Chordata; class Aves; order Passeriformes; family Tyrannidae; genus Empidonax; species Empidonax traillii. The sequence continues at coordinate 84,641 of NW_020956900.1, forward strand.
TTTACAGTGCCCTCAATGAACAAAGCAGAGCCAGCAAAAAGGTTTGAATGGGTTACTCTTGCACAGGGGATGAAAAATTCACCTGTGATGTGTCAGCTCTATGTTGCTTGGGCTTTGCAGCCATTTCGTAATCAGCATCCTGAGCTATTGGTTTATCACTACATGGATGATATTTTAGTAGCAAGCAAAAATTTAGATATCCCTGTGTTGTTGTTGCAGTTAGAACAGGAATTAGGTCAGCGTGGTCTGATGATCGCTCCTGAGAAGATTCAGAGGCAAGAGCCTTGGCAGTACCTAGGTTGGACCATTACATCTGGTATTGTGAAGTCACAGAAGTTAACCATTAACACTGACATAAGAACCCTGACTGATGTGCAGAAGCTACTTGGTGACATACAGTGGGTGAGACCTGTTTGTGGGATAACCAATGATGATCTAGCTCCTCTGATGCCTTTGCTAGGGTCTGTTGCTAATGCAGACCTTCGGAGAGACTTGTCAGACGTGCAAAAAGCAGCTATAGTTAACATCTCAGGTAAGATAGCTGCAGGGTACGCCTGTAGAA
>NW_020956900.1:85464-89197 GCF_003031625.1 Empidonax traillii
TCTAGCTCCTCTGATGCCTTTGCTAGGGTCTGTTGCTAATGCAGACCTTCGGAGAGACTTGTCAGACGTGCAAAAAGCAGCTATAGTTAACATCTCAGGTAAGATAGCTGCAGGGTACGCCTGTAGAATACTAGAAGATCAGCCAGTCCAGTATCTGATTGTCAACTCTGGAGGGAGTAGACAACATCCATTAGGTGTCATCTGTCAAATAGCAGTCAGTGTCAGAATTTTGGAATGGGTATTCCTGCCCTATCAGCCCAAAAAGACAATCATGACACGACCTGAATTGTTTGCACACCTTGTCATGAAGGGACGGCGACGGATTTGCGAGTTAACTGGAAGGAATCCATCTGTAATATTTGTGCCAGTTGCTCAGAACTATTTAGAGTGGTTGTTTGAGAAATCTGAACCATTCCAAATAGCTATGGCAGATTTTGAGGAACTGATCACAAATCATTATCCATCAGACAAGTTGTTGCCTTTGTTACAACATCAGCTTATTGAACAGCTTGTGTTACGTTCAGATGATCCTGTGGAAGGGATTACTGTTTTTACAGCTGCTGGAAGGACATCTCGATGTGCCCTGGCAGGGAGGAATAGACTGGAAACGGAACTTACTTCCAGGTGTTACAGGTGGCACACTGCAACCCCTTACGGTATAGAGTGTAGTGTGGACCTGTTCAGCCTGCCATGGAAGTGGGCTGGGCATTGGCTTGGGGGTCGATCCTCATGGTTTGCAGGCATTGCAACTTTGGCAGATGAATGTCACTCATGTTGATAAGTTTAGAAGGTTGAGGTGTGTGCATGTGTGCATTGACACTTTTTCTCATGCTATATGGGCCTCTGCTCATGCTGGAGAAGGTGCCAGATATGTCATCCGTCATATGCATGCACGTATAGCAGCCCTCAAAGTTCCCACAGAACTTAAGACCAATAATGGGCCTGGTTATACCTCGCAGCATTTTCACAGATTCTGTATGGATTGAGGTATTTCTCATGTTACCGGCATAGCTCATTCTCCTACGGGACAAGCTATTATCGAAAGAGCTCATGGAGTCCTGAAATCACTTTTGCAAAAACAGAAAGGGGGAGAAGAGCTGGATAGCCCACATAACCGACTTGCAAAAGTGTTATATGTTTTGAATTTTTTACGGTTGACGGGTGGAAGATCGGACCCTCCCATTGTAATTCATAATACTTCTATGCAGTCAGGTTTGGTAAATCCACAGGTAACAGTGAAAGTTCAGTGCAAGGACCCACAGACCGGAATCTGGAGGGGGCCTGCAGAGGTGGAGCTGACTGGCAGAGGGTATGCGTGTATTCTCACAGAGACAGGAGTTCGGTGGCTGCCTACACGCTGGATAAGACCTTGGAAAGGGAGTGATTCTGCAGAACAAGGTTGATACTGTGGTAGATTAGCTATTCAGAATTACAGAGTTTTTTCAGTATTATTATAAGGTAGTTTTATAGTGTAGTATCATATAATCAATAGAAGTTTAGACTTTAAAAGAGTGTTTTGGTGTGAACTTGATATATTATTCATTAAATTTTAATCTGGGATTAATTTTAGCATTATAAGATAAAAATAAACGATAAGTGTGTGAAGGTGTTATTTTCAATGGTGATGGATATATGTATTTGTGTGTTATAATATCTTAGTAGAAAGTTAAGAATGTATTAGTGTAATATAAATTGCTCAAAAACAAAAAGGGGGATTTGTGGGAGGAACATGATGAATGTGTGAGCAATTTATATTGTGTGTGGTACTTTTATAGACTTTTATAAACTTTTGCATAGTTTTATAGGTACTGTAAGTTATAGGTCCCAAGATGGCTATGGGTGTCTTTTCGAGAGCAAAGAGAAATTGGTGCCAAGAAGAAGGTGGAGTTCGATAAAGTAAACTATTGCCTTGTTATCTGTTAATAACCAATTATAAAGGTATTTGTAATGTATGTTTACAACTGGACAGTAGCCTGTATCCAATTGTATGCTTCTTGTCACGAGACCCTGAGTACAGATGCTATAAAAACCCTGAGCTATCCTAATAAATCGGACATATTTTAGATCTCATAGATCATGTATGTATGTCTCCGGTGCCTCCCCGCCAAACCAGGGCTGGGCCTACCCCCCTCATGGGCTAAGACCAAAGGCTGGGGGTTACCCAGGTCCTGAAGGGTCTTCTTTCCATAGGCTTGCAAGGGGACACTTACTATGGATCTTCTTCCACGGGGTTACAGGGAATAATGGTTTATGAGTCCATCCCTGTTTCCCTTTGGAGGTCTCTCCCCATGGGAAAATAGTCCTTGATAGACTTCTCGGCATGGGTCTAGCACAGATCCCACACACACACGGATCCCAACATCTCACCTGGGCTATCTCGCTCCAGCGTGAGGTTTTCTCAGGGTCACAAAATCTTCAACAACAGCATGGATCCACACACACGTGGATCCCAAGCTTACCCAAGCCATTCTGCTTCAGCGTAAGCTTCATTCCCCTCAGGGTCATATTCAGAGTTAAAAATCTTCAACAGGTCTCTGCTTTATCTCAGTCTTTCTCATGAAGTCTCGATTCTCTTCGGTACATCCACAAGCTCTTCTGTGAACCGCATGGGGGGTCTCCTCACCCCAATAAACTTTTACAGGTGGCAGGGATTACTTTTCAGTCTTTTCCCTGCTGAAGAGAGAGAGTGAAAGGGGAAGAAGCAGCTCTCCCCCCCTTCGAACCTTTCTTCTCACTCCTCCGGCTGATAACTTCGACCTTGAAAGTCCCGTTATCTCTTGGTTGGAATTCTTCCACAGCGGTTTCTCGTCCAAGTAGTCAGTCTTTTAAACTTTTTTTTTCTTCACTCTCTTACCAGACAGAAAGGGGGACTTCAATGCTACACCTGCCCCTCCCCCCAGCCCAAGCCGGGGGAGGAGGCGACCTTGACACTCTAGGACCCGCTACTCTTCTACATGGCTACCTCTCCTAATTTTAACTGCGCAACAAGTCTTCTCTTCCATTTTCTTAAAGATGTAATTAGCAAAGGCGACACTGAATTTTTTTGATTGGTCTTTTTGTCCGGAAATCACCTGGACAAAACCATCTTCAGCCCCAGGGTTGGTAGGCAAAACCACGACATGTGTCCTAGGAATTGTGTGGGACCTTCACACTCCCTATAGACCTCAGGCAAGTGGCAAAGTCGAATGCATGAATGGCACTCTTAAAATGCAAATTGGTAAAATTTATCAGGAAACATCCATGTCATGGGTTCAGGCTTTGCCTCTAGCTCTGCTGAGGATTCGCATCCAACCAAGGCGAAGGGATATCATAAGTCCTTATGAAATATTGTATGGAAGACCATAACAGGCTCAGCACATTCCAGGGGACATTCACATGAGAGGGAAAGTTATGTACAAAAGTATTTATTTGCTTTAGGCTCTACTTTAAAGAAGCTCCAGCAATTTGTCAAGTTTTCTAGACCCATAGGATTGGACACCCCTGTGCTGTGGCCTTGGCAGTTTTAAAGGATTGTGCTGGGTTCTGAGAAGGCCAGGAGCTGACTGTTAGACAAACAAGAACAAGTCTGCAGCTGCAGGAATGCAGAGGTCAGCAGAAAGCAATGTGTGAGAAACGGTGATAACAGAAACTTTTCCCAGGAATGTGTGCTTTAAGACTACCAATCGTTGGACTGTCTGAGGCGCATGGACAGTGTGTGCTGACCAATCATAATAGCATGCTGTGCTCCTGGTCG
>NW_020956900.1:89421-92672 GCF_003031625.1 Empidonax traillii
AGTCTGCAGCTGCAGGAATGCAGAGGTCAGCAGAAAGCAATGTGTGAGAAACGGTGATAACAGAAACTTTTCCCAGGAATGTGTGCTTTAAGACTACCAATCGTTGGACTGTCTGAGGCGCATGGACAGTGTGTGCTGACCAATCATAATAGCATGCTGTGCTCCTGGTCGCATGTCCAGGACTCAAAATATTATATATTGTGTAGCCTTCTGATAATAGAATGGATTTGAATCTGCATCTCATAGATGTGTCGTTCTTTCCCGCTCGCGTGAAATGCCTGCGGCATCTGGTGACCTCCCGACGTGATGTGTTGGGAGAGGGTCGAATTGCACCAAGCTGTAGAGTTTGCGAGGTTCCTGCTGTCAACTGGATTTTAGCTGAGCGTCCGAAGAGAGACGGATTCGTGCACGGTCTGACCGGTGTGTCAGGGATATAAGCAGGATGGAATTAACTGCTTTAGCAGTTGAACAGGCAGTTGTTGATAGCCTAATGAACTTGGCTGAAAAGACTAACTCTCAGCTGCCGTGTTCGGTGCTGACAGATTTATTACTTTGGTGTCGCCGTGGTCTGGCTCAGGAGAGCAGAGCCGGAGCCGAGCTGGAGCCAGGGCCGGGACCAGAGCCGCCTCAGCTCACAATCAAAACCATCCCGTTCCCTCCCCCCTTCCCCCCGCGGTGTGTGCCAGAGATGGGCTGAGACAAAGGGGGGGGGGGCCAGGCAAGATGGAGCGCTGCTAGAAGACACGGGAAGGCAGACAGGCAGACGCTCGGAGCCTCCTCCCCCCCTTTCCCCCCCCGCACCGCGCTGCAGAGGATGGCAGTCAACTTATGCCTGTGTAAACACAGTCGATATGGTAACCATTCACTGTGGAACTCCGTAAAGCCGACCGACAACATTCTTTGAACTTTTAACAATGTTAATGAAATTAAACAAGAGGTAAAAATATGTTTGCTTTGCAAGTTATGGTTTCCTCACAGCAATCACTCACGGATGCAAGACACGGGGTAAAGAATTTTACTCTAAGACTTCAAAACGAAGTTGCTGTAAGATTTTAAGAGTGCCTGGGTACCGTGACGGGAGCCTGGCTACCTTGGAAAGAGCACAGAGATTGTTAAAGAGGCTCAGATGGCTCAGTTGGTAAAGCATGGGACTGCAAATCCCAGAGCCATAGGTTCGAGAACCGCTGTAGAACAAAGTGTGGGACTGGCTGCAGTCCAGTGGGTCACTTCGCTTTTTCCCAAGCAGACCCCTCTGTTGCAATAACAACTTAAAATTGACTGAACTCTTCATAGCAATGGTTTGTAAGCTTTTCTGTTAACAGTGCAAGCGACTGAAAGAGGTGACTGAATACCAACATTCGGAGAGCACGGAGACAGCGCCGGCGGGGGGGGTGGGGGGGCCGACGCGGACCAGGGCGCCCGCGCAGCACCATGCTGGGAGCGGACCGAGGGCGGAGCCGTTGTTGACGGAGCTGCGGAGCTGGGGAGCTGCAGGCTCTGAGCCGGAGCGGGGCGAGTCGCCCCGACACCATCAGGGGCCACCGCCTGCGTTGAGGATGTCTCGGAAGACCCAAGGCTCGACACTTGAAGTGTTGCAGTGTGACAAAACTGCTAAAACTGCAGCTGATAAAAAAAAAAAAAAAGGGGTAAAAAGGAGCTTTGAAGAGAACTTCCATGCGCATGGCTGGTGGTGCTTTTCACTGAGTTTGTCACAGTGTCACAGTTGACAGAGAAGTGGAACTTACTGAGGAATAGTTAAAAGTTTGAGAGATCTATGACTGGTCCTGGTTACTTGGTTATTGTGATTTTGTAATTGCAGATTTTGCTTTTCCCCTTCCTAGCATCAGGTTAAGGTAAATTTCAGTAAGGAATTTAAAATGTACACACATGATTTTCTTGTCTTCTTTCAATTCACCTAACATTGTTTCTGTTATACTGCATAACTTTTGGTATTCTATAGCAGGGCTAACTCATGCATGGGGCAAGTTATTGTCAAGAAAGCATTTTTACATGCCAAACATATTTTCAAATACAAGAAAATAGGAGGAGGAGAATATGCATGTGCATGAACAGGTGCTGGATCAAAAATGGATCTCATTTAGGTTTGTTAAGCTTTTTGTTCCTTGTATTGATTCCTCTTCAGGACAGGTGGAATTACTGAACATGACCATCAGAGATGGCAGACTGAGAAGCACACAGCCAGTAATACTTGGGATCTAAGATGTGTGGTTGAAATGAAAAACTATAATAAAAATCCGAACTATGTGTGAATGAAGGATTATTGAAGTGGCCACTTTCTGAATGACTGGAAAAAAGCTGTATGAGTGAAAAAAGCTGTGTAGATATCTATGTGTGTGAACTTAAAATACTTTATAAGTGTTAAGATTTTAAGAGGATGTATTATATAGATTTAATTATGGTAAGTTGATGCATACTAGCCTTCAATGACTGGAAGCAAGTATTAAAGAATTACAGGCTAATGCTGGTCAAAATTGACTAAATGGTCTGTTGCTATCCGAATGGCTTTTGCCTATGGTCAAGACAGATTTGCTTCTGTTATCTATTTTTGTGGTTGTGCTACTAATGTTACCATGTTTGGTGTCGTGTTTGCAAAGGGCCCGGCAAAGGACGACCCAGGCAATTTTCCTAGCACAAATACAAAAAGGGGTTACGCGTGTGTTTTTAAATAGCTTAAGACATGCAGTTTTGCAAAAAAAAACCGCAATTGATTTTCTGCTTTTAACCCATGGGCACGGGTGTCAGGATTTTGAGGGAATGTGTTGCATGAATCTATCTGATCATTCACAGAGCATACACAAACAGTTACAAGAGCTTAAGGAACGCATGCATCATGTACAAGAAGGATCTGTGGGATTGGATGCCTGGATGGCGTCTTGGGGAGTAGGAGGTTGGCTAAAAGATGTACTTAAACAAGGGCTGTCTATACTCATTTTCATTCTAGTTTTATTACTTATTATTCTGTGTGTTTTTAGGCGTCTTCAGGATTGTATTATTCGTAGCTTTGATTCTATGCTTAAACAGAAGGGGGGAAATGCTGTGGCCTTGGCAGTTTTAAAGGATTGTGCTGGGTTCTGAGAAGGCCAGGAGCTGACCGTTAGTCAAACAAGAACAAGTCTGCAGCTGCAGGAATGCAGAGGTCAGCAGAAAGCAATGTGTGAGAAACGGTGATAACAGAAACTTTTCCCAGGAATGTGTGCTTTAAGACTACCAATCGTTGGACTGTCTGAGGC
>NW_020956900.1:93114-115575 GCF_003031625.1 Empidonax traillii
AGTCTGCAGCTGCAGGAATGCAGAGGTCAGCAGAAAGCAATGTGTGAGAAACGGTGATAACAGAAACTTTTCCCAGGAATGTGTGCTTTAAGACTACCAATCGTTGGACTGTCTGAGGCGCATGGACAGTGTGTGCTGACCAATCATAATAGCATGCTGTGCTCCTGGTCGCATGTCCAGGACTCAAAAATATTATATATTGTGTAGCCTTCTGATAATAGAATGGATTTGAATCTGCATCTCATAGATGTGTCGTTCTTTCCCGCTCGCGTGAAATGCCTGCGGCACCCCTGCTCATCAATTCCAACCAGGAGACTGGGTCTACATCAAATGGTGGGACAGTGACCCGCTGCGAGCCAAGTGGAGAGGACTATTCCAAGTCCTGCTGACTTCCCTCACTGCCGTCAAAGTTGCTGGCAAAGGACTGTGGTTTCATTACTCCAGAGTGAAGAAAGTTTCAACTCCTGGAACAATCAGCAAAGCAGAACCTGACTCAGATGAAGAAGATGTGACATAGACTGTTTCTACTGTGCATGTTATCTGTACAGTCAGTAACTATGAATCGAGTTTGGGATCCAAAATTGCATGTGGTCACAGTCCAAAATGTATCTAAAATCCTCCGCAAAGATGACTGCTGGATTTGTACCAAAATACCAGCAATCGATGGTAAAGATGGCAGCTGACCCCTTATTGGCATTTTACTAAACGAAGTAAACTTTGGTAAGTCTATGTTAGAACTCCCAGGGACCTGGAAGCCAGTTACTGAGGCCTACTATCCAGTAACCCTGAGTCACGTTATGCCTGATCAGGAAAATTATACTGTCCCCTGCAAGGTTGTTAATGCTACAGGAAAAATCATTCTCCCTCCCTACTGGGATAAAGATAAATCCAAAGAAGAGATAAACCCAGAAGTTGTAACAAAGTTGGCACAGGTCCCCATGAGATTAATTCCTCCCCATGGTTCAGGGTGGTAATGGATCTGTGAAAAGGAGGCTTGGAAAGTTTTACCCCTTGATAAAGATCAGGTCTGTGCCCTAGGGGCTGTAATCCCAAACATAACAATCTTTGACCAAATTGATGAACAAGAGGAATGGGAAAGAACTTATCTAAAAAGAATAAAAAGGACAAACAATCCCCTTGTTGAGTGTCCCACGCTCTTTCACAGTATAGTCAGAGCCATGATCCTACCTCTAGGTGTGAGTGAATTGGAAAAAGCAATTGTTAACATCTCAGCTGTTATTGAAAAATTCAAGATCAGGTTTCAGATGCAATTTCAGCTTTACAAGAGGAGGCCCATAGTCTGTCTCATGTAGTTCTACAAAACCGACTGGCTCTTAACATCTTGCTAACCTCTCAGGGAGGCGTGTGTAAAGTCATTAACACCAGTTGATGTTCTTACATAGACCAAAGTGGAAGAATCAATAACGATTTGGCTGCAATTCAGAACCAAACCAAAATTCTACATCAGGTATCTCTGGATAATGTCTCACTGGGTTTGGGAGACACTCTCCACAAACTTACTTCATGGTTACTGAATTGGACCTGGGTAAAACAACTGTTTCTATTGGTAACGTACATAGTTAGTGTTTGTGTAATAGTTCATTGCATGAACCAATGTTGTAGATGTTGGTCATCTCTTTTGAAAAGGATTAGATGTAAGTAGAAGAGATTGGACAAAATTTCTGAGTTTTGCCCAGTCTCTAAAGGGGGGACTGATACCCTGGAGTTTTGATTTTTTAATTTTTGTAGATCTTAGAAGTAGTTATGTAGTAAATGTAGATTTTAAAGTAGCAATACATTATCCCTTTAGCCTTTAACACACCAACCACACATAGCAAACCCTGTTACCCATTCCCATATCAATTCTCCTAAATTCCACTGGCCTGTTTAGTCTCATTTTCAAGGTAGAATTGTAGAGAACACCCTCAAACCTACGCAAGAAGATATAACCATAGATGCAATAACCTTCAGGTCTAGGACTCTGGAAGGCCTCCAAGAACATTACGTGCTCTGAGGAAGATGAAGATGAAGATGAAGATGAAGAAGAGGGGGTCCCAAAACGCCCCCAGACCCAATTCCCAAGAGGCACGGCGGGGGCAGAACATGGGTGGTGGCTGGACGGGAATTGGGTCAAAATCATTATAAAAACTGAAAACACCTGTATTCCGGAGCACGCGTTGAGGGTATTCTGGAAAACCTGGGGGCTTGTTAAAACCTTTGTATCCTTATCTTATCTCCTACCTAATTTGGCTTGGAGTCTTTTTTTCCCCACAACCTTTTAGGTAACAATATGAAAGACACCCTTCTGCTAAAGAACATACCATCTTTTCAGGATCGGACACTTGTTCTGCTGTGAAGTCCCAAGCAATGGGAGGTGTCACATGCCCTACCAACTTGACAAAATTTACCCATGCTCCTCGCCACCCAGAAACTGACCTTTCCAAGACCCTTCCCAAAGTTCCAGCGAATCCTCTAGAGGTCTGGCCTTTTCTACAACATGGAAAGCAACACAATACCATTCTTCCAATTTTAAATAACACTTCCATTACCTTCACCAGTACTAGGATTGTTACTGAACAATTTAAGTAAAAATTGGAGCCAGTTGTAATGATCGGGATCTCCTTTAGCAGGTCTTTAATGTCACAATCAAGGAAAGTGAAATACTCCTTCCATTCATCCCAATCAAAGAAAGGGACATACTCCTCCCATTCATCCTCATTTGGGCGTTTCCCTACAGGATAGCCCAAGACAGGCACAAATATAGCTAACACAATGAGACGGGTAGGTAGAATAACCATTGTTATATTATTCTTTCTCTCTGTTCTTAAATAAAAGGTATGTTTATATAAACAAGCCTCTCTTGGCAGTTTTCCCAGTAACTGTTCCAAAACAAACCGAGATAACCAAAAACAATCTCCCCATACAGGACCACCAAAAATCTGCGATAGTTCGGACCTGACTCCCTGCCAAATGCCCAAACTCACAGTAGCAGCCCCCCTTCCCCATCCCTTCTTCCCTTAGTGCAAAGGAAAAAAAAACTATAAAAAATTAAAGAACCCAAAATCAAGCTACTTATATAAAAATACATATATTTAAGTATATTACAGTTATATACAGTTAAGATGCTATGTACACAGCAAAGGGGAATCCAAACACCCCCTGAAGGGAAAGGGAAAGGGGAAAAAGGGACAAAAGGGGGCATAAAAGGGACAGCGAATGGGTATATGCAAACTCAAGAACTATACTAATCACTAGCAAAACAGATCTCAACACGTCCCTTAGAAAAGAGAGATTGGCAGACAGAGTCAACACTCTCCAAACCTCCATGTGGTAGGTCAGTGGACGCTGCAGATCTCAACCTTAGATAAGTGAGACCAATGCAAGGACCCACTGCTCCTGAACCTCGCCGGAAGAGCAGAGAGCAAGGTCTCTAATCTCCAACTTATTTATGCTATGGTTTACGTAAAAATCATATGGAATACTGAGTACATGGCCACTTCCTTGGTTACAAGTTGGTCACCAGGAAGGCCTAGACCAAAACCATCACACAGTAACATCAGCATGACTTTCCATAAGGCCAGAGATGTTCACCGCAGTTCGGAGATGGTGATGTTGAAGTATGCAGGATAGCATATGGTGTTGTTGTTGAATTGGTTGTGACCAAAATATGTGAGGCATGCCTGTAGATCCAAACCCACCAGTTCCTCGGCATTTCCTAGTCATGTGTGATGGGTTAGCTTTAAAATATATCAATTGTGCCATTCTGGTCCCCCAAGCAATTTGATAGGGAGGGTTGGGAGTCCAAACCATTACTTTAATTTCCCCTTCATAGTCAGAATCAATAAGTCCCAGGAGCGTGAACAGTCCTTGCTGGGAAATGGAGCATCTCCCAATTAGAAAAGCACTCATACCCCTACCCAAGGGGTCCTTGACCCCAGTAGAGATGACCTGAACCAAGGTATCATGTAAGTCTTCATGGCAGATGGTAGCCAGATCCACTGCTGTGCTTCCTGCGGTGCTTGTGACAAGTCGGCTTGCATCACTGCAGGATACCAGGAGGTCATTTGTGTCATAGCATGACCCCTGGGTGTGCTGCGATTCTGGTTTCCTGAAGGTTGCATGAGCTGTCCTTCTTTGTTATACTTTGAGAGACATTGATTAGAGAAGTGCAGTTCCTTTCTGCATTGGGGACTGTCATGGTTTAGTTAGTTCCCTTGAACCAGTCAGGAATTTTTTTTTCCCTTCCCCCGGCTATCAGTTAAGCACTTAACGACACAAAAGACCTAGCTCCTTGGCTAACGGCTGAGAGATTAGCCTCCTAGGAAACGGGGCAGATGAAGGAGCTACTGTTTACTTTTTTCTCTAGGCTCCTGGGCAACAGGGAGTAGGAGTTGGGAGCTAGTTGTGGCTGGAAGAAGGTGGGAGGGGAGGTTGGGTGCTGTCTTGGCCTCTGCTCTCAGTCTCTGCTCTCAACCGCTTGCCAGCTGGGAACCTCATCTGGATTTTTCATCAGATAATAGCTGTTGTTGTTTGTTTTTTTTTTTTTCCCTTTGGGTTTTTTTTTTCCCCTTCTCCCATTCCTGTTTGTTTTTTCCCTGACGGTGTCCTTGTGCACATTAGGGGAAGAGAAAAGGACTGGGCAGAGCAGTTTTCGACCAGCTGGAGTAAGTGAAATTGTCTGACCCCTTTCCCCTCTCCCTCTCCCCTTTCCCAGTGTGTGGGAAGGGAAAGAAGGTCCAGTTTTTTTTTTGTTGTTGGATTGGTTTCTCCGGCATACCTGGGTACAGGACATTACAAGTTCTGCATCTGTAGTGATCCAACAGTGCCACCTGGTGACTGCTATAGGACACTACAAACTCTGCATCTCCAGTGACCCAATGGCGCCCCCTATTGACTGTGATTGGAATTGTACCATTGGTTGTTTTACTTGGGTTTTTTGTGTTTTCTGTTAATGCACACATACCTTTTAATAAAGGGCTGTTATTTTTTCCTTTTCCATAATTTGTTTTTACTTCAATCGGACCCTCTTAATTTTGAATTTATAATTGCTTAGAGGGAGGAGTTTGACTCTTTTCTCATACCTCATCCTCAGCAAAAGACCCTTGTCTCATTTAAACTGGGACAGGGACAAATCCCAGGTGATCGGATGGCGGTGCCCTTAGAGGTTTGTGGACACTGATCACACGCTATGGCACTTGACCATTCAGCACTCTGCTTGTTCTCACAGCTTATGCAGCAACAATTCTTCTGTGCTCAACCAGGGTATCTGCAAGGCCTGCAAATCAATCTCATCACTTCCCACACAGGTTTATTCCTCTGGGCCTGTAGGCTGATTAAAGGACCTACTCTATCTTATACATTAAATTGGCCTGGAGTCTTTTCCTTCACACTCTTTTTAAGTCAACAGACTGATAATAGAAGACTGTGACAGGTTAAGGTTCAGATATTGTCATTGATAGTAATTGACAGCAAAAACATATTCAAAGCAGTACACAGACAAGCTCTAATCACTAACAAAAGCTGGCTCAAGATAATAAATCGGCACACAGAGTACAGTTCTTACCTAATAGATATCCCTATCGGGGAGAGACAGATTCAACATGTTGACTGATCCCAGTAGTTATGATGGAGTCTTCCCTGATTTCTCCCCATCCTTAACTAATTTTTATACTATTTCTTTACCTTTAGGTGGGGCTTAAGTGGCTCTAGTCATACATACCTTCATTACTGATTGGTGTAAAATACTCTTGCTTTACTCTTAAAGACAACCAATAAAATCTAGAGTGCATGCTCAGTGAGGTGTGGATGTACCTTGGAGGCAGATAATTCTGGGATGGAGGTGTGTGGTAGCATTACAATGAGATTGCAATGAACCAAGTTCACCTGAGGAGAGCAATTTCATCACTGTTGCTGGTTCAGCAGCAAGACGTCTCCTCTCTCCCTTGGCTGAGAGTTGCTGTGCAGTTTATCAACTACAGCATACCATCGAGTTCCCCTCCCTGCAAGGATTTCATTAGAGCCTGGTTGTGATGTCTCCACTCTGCTCCACCCTTAGCATGTGCTGAAGGTTGCAGGATGTGTTGTGTGGGGAACTATGTGGAACCAATCCCGTGCATGCCAACTGCATTCCATCCAGGGAGTAGCAACTGCATTTCACTGTATAATTTCTGTACCATTATAACATCTGTTAGAATGTGAATATAACTTCCTTGTTTTCTCCATTTTACCCCAGTCATTTTCCTACATAATCTATCCCATGACTATAGTCACTCTTCACAATTTCCAAATGAAGTTAAAGAGTGTTTCATGCATTTGTATTGCATGGATTATCTAATATTAATGGGGGTAGTAGATAGGCTAATTGCTTCATAATAATCCAAGTTTTAACATACAATATAATTATAAAAAACAAAAAGCAAAAGGGTTAATATCAATAAGACAACAACAGGGTGAAGTGTTCTGTTGAGAATTCCTGTAACAGTGAGCATCCAAAAAGGGTGTCCCATCACCAATCTGCATCTTTCTTGACTTGTTCCAAAACATGATGTATTTTCTTCACATCATGATGGATGATAATCAGAGTTCTTTGTCCATTTTCTTGAGCTTGCTTCATCAATCCCTTAAGGTCTCCATATTGTAGTGGTTTTCTTATCAAGGTGACATTCATTCCAATAGGAGTAGGCTGTAGGTCTTGAATCAGAGTATAACTAGACTTTAGCAATTGATAAGCTATAACAGGAACTGAATAACTAAAATCACATCCCATAATGTCCACAAAGTTACATGCATAAATATTAGAGTGGTTACTTGTATATACAGTAATTTACAAATACAAAATCACAAGTTCTCACGGAAGTGCATCCTTTACCAATATATATAAGCAAAGTTTATGGCTTTTCACTACAGTGTATCTCAAAACAAGAAACATTTTGTTCCGCATCAAGGCAAATGTCTTGAGATAATGAATCCTTGTTGCTCTAACACAATGCACGGATCACCATAAATAGTTTGCTATTTATTTCTATTCTTTCGGACCCATACTCTGTGCTCCAGAGGATGGAGGTGTGATGGACTGATATGCTGGTAATGTCTTAAAACTGTCAAAATCATAGAAAGACTGTTGCAATCTTCAACCACCTAATTCCACCCCCCCCCCCCCAATGCCTCCTGACTGAAATTTGGACTGTGACTGGGAACTTGAGATAAGACTATTTTCTAATCATCCCAGGTCTGAGGAGAAGCAAACAAGGTTCGTGGGGTGGTAGAGAAGGGTTTTGGGTGTGTGATGGCAAAATCTCTCCACACCAGAGTAAACCTCCCTTCCCCCCAAAGAAGACTATGTACACATGGGACATTCATGTGAGAGGCAACTGAGAAGGGTCATGTCATAGGTTTACCTGTTCTAAAAAAACCGAGCTGGAAAATATTTTCTTTCCCCTGCATCACTGCAAAAGAAAGATGTTGAATGAGGGAGGGGGAGGGTGGTTTGACTTGAGTGATTGACACACACAAAAGAACTGACCTCAGGCTACATTCCAGTATAATTGGTCATCAGAAGACTGGGGGGGAGGAGGTAAGTTTTTCTTTCCTCTAACTCAAACTTGCAGGCATTCCACTTTTGCCCTGACTCAAGAAGGGTGTGTATGTTAAGGGATTCAGTGGTTTGTTCTCCATACTTCCTCAATTGGAGACTCTTTAATTTGGATTTACAATTGCTTAGAGGGAGGAGCTTGGTCTTCCTCATAACTCATTAGCAAAACACTTTTTATTTTTATTAGTTTATTTTAGACTACAGACAGTATGGTAACTCTATGTCCAATGTTTATGTTGCCTAGAATTTTACAGTCACTTCTCTCCTTTCAGTCTTGAAACATGATTTTGAAAAAACTCTCCAGTGATTTAATTACACTGCAAAAAAGTCACGTTACAATAAAATGCATTTTTTTTAATATTGCGGTGATTTCTTGTAAAAAAGCCTTACATTTCATCATCTTTCTGAAGTTGTGCATCAGAGGGACATGGAGGTTGCATTCTGAATCCTGTTAAAAGGACTAACAGCATTTGTTAGATCTTAATTGCTTTAAATATATGCTATGAAAAAACAGACCATATTTTGCAGATGATGCCACAGGTTTACGTCATAATAACAATAGGTTAGTAAGTTTTAGAAAGACTTCAGTCAACGTACCTAGCATCAGACACGTGAGAGAATTTCACCTGGGTATATATAAAGAGGAGTCAAGAATTATCTGACCAAACCAACTTGAGTTTTAATACATAAAATCTGTGAGACTGAAGCTGTTGCTGAGAGAGCTTTAGCAGCAGTCTAGAACTGCTATGGATGAAAGCCTTTTTGTTAAGAATAGGTACTTAACTCATTGTCCAATAATCACAGAGTAGGAGATGAGTTAAACTAGAAAAAAATAATTTTGCCACTATGGTCAAACTTAATAGCAATTCCTAATCTATTCAGCATAAATACTATATGATCTAAAAATGCTTGGAATGGCATCTGATGATTTGAAGGAATAAAATGCAAAGATAAAAACAAGCATTTTGGTCAGCACTTGTTTCATACTCCCAGTTTTCTACTGTGGTCCTGCACTGATCCTAGGTAATCATATAACAGCTCCACGAAGGTTTAATTAAATATATTGCAAAGCAAATAGGTGAAAAACCTGTATCTGTCACTATATTAAATGGAAAGGACAACAGGGGTCATGTATTGCTTCAGTAGTGAATCCAAGTTTTCATGAGGTAGCCCAGTCTAGCTACAAATACACTTTGACATTTGTAGATATTTTGAGATATCAGAACACATTTGCATTAAAACAAACAAACAAACATCACCACCACCACCACCACCCCCCAACCCACAACAAACAAACAACCCACACCCACCCACAAAATTGACTTTTATTCTGGAATGGACAATGAAGCAAAATAAATATTGCTGTGAATATTCACAGAAATAGTGAACCCTCCATCTTCTTTGAAGAACAATCAGAAAACACAGTGTGAGACTGAAAGAAATTATCAATGGTTTGAAACAACTAAAGTATGGGGGGGGGCAGGGCAAGTTCTGCCAAGGTGGGACAGTTCACTGCCCTATATCCCCCTGTCCCGGAGCCTCTAGTCCAGCCCAGAATGTCTATTAGCCATTGGCACACCTAAAACCCCACACCACATCCCCTGGAGGCCCTAACCCAGATCCCAAATGGCTGGCAGACTGGAAGCCCCACCTGGAGGTGGGTGGTCACAGGAGTCCAGAGCAAATAAAATCAATACCACGAGGTCCCCCACAGGTCATGGCCCTCTTGTTCTTGGATTTATGGGAGTTGGTTCTATGCTGGATCTAAGGTGGTATCTATAAATCTCTTTCTCTCTCTCTCTTTACTTCTCCTAATTTCCTTTTCTTGATATTTGGGTAACTTTAACCTGGATACGTTAGAATTTGCTAAATCAATGCTTTGTGAAATGCTTTATATTGATTGAATGTTTGATTTCCCCTATTTTCTAAAATTTGTCAGTATAAGTGTGTTATTTTGACCTCCTGAAAAACGTTATGTTTTTCCCATGCATGGCCTCAGGGTATAAAAGAACCTAAGGCCCCTATGTTAGACACCAGATCAATTATTGGTCAGAACCATCTTGTGGGGAGTGTGTGTGTGTGGAGGGGGAAGGAATGGGTCAAACCTCATGGAGGTGGGGTGGCATCGTATCCTTCATGGCAGGCCCCTGGACCCCACATGGGGAAGCCCTGGAGTAGCTGTAAGTCACAAACAGCCTGGGAAAACTATAACACACGACACCTCCTGCAGCCCCTAACCCAGCCTCAGATTGGAAGGGACAGTGAGAACACTGCCCCTCGCCCTGGTCTGGAACCCCAGAGTCAAAGACCCCACCTGGAGGGGTTTTCCATAGGGAGCAGAGCAGATTAAACCATAGGCATGTGTTTGCCTTGTGTCATGGCCCTGCCACTGGACTTGTGAGAGCTGGTCTTCTACAAGGTTTCAGTGGTAGCTATCTCTCCCTCCTTCTCCTTCTTTCTTCTTGCTCCCTCTGCTTCTCTTTCTTTCCTCCTTTCTTGATGCTTAGGGTGACTTGGAGCTGGAGGGATTGGATCTTGATTTAAGTGTTGTGGATTTGATGGCTTTTGACTTAAAAGTTGTAGATTAATAGTATATGCTGACTCAATATTGTGGTGGAACATTTTTGTCTAGCTTGTGTGGTGTCCTTTTGAACTTTGACCAAGTTCCCTTATTTGCTCCCCTAAATTAATAAAGAAATCCCTTGGGAACAAGCCCATGGTTTATTCTCTTGATGCTATCTTGAGGTAATAAAGAACTCTATATCTATATATTAAAGTAAAACTCCCAGCCAAGCCTGTGAGCCGGCAGCTCCCAGAGCTTGAATTCTAACATCCTTTAATAAATCTGTTGGGTGGGTTTTGAGGCCTTACCCTTTCGGCGTAAAACCCCTTTGATGAGCTCATGGGGTGAGCCTGGGGTCTTACACACAGCAACACTGATTCCTGATTTGTGTACTGTCTTTTTGAAAGGTCCTTCAGTGGGCCTTGTTCCAGGGAAGCACTTTCTAAAGAAGGATTGACTCCAGGAGTGAATATACTCCTTGAACATAATCTCACATTTGTTCTGATGCAATTTTCATAAATACACAAACTTCAAATGAAGGGTTTAAATTGGAGGATGTAAAACTTCTCTTTTCTATTCACCATATCAAAAGAAGCTCCCAGAATTTAAGATAAAATAGTCAGAAGGGGGAAGAATGAAGAAAAACAATCTGACGAACCACAAAAAAAACCAGAATAAAAACTCCATGAAAATACTGGTTAGCTTTTGACCTTCATTCCAAAATTGTTTTCTCAACTATAACAATGGCTTGGAAAGATAAAATTTCTCCCTGCATAGAGCCTAGCATTTTTTTTCTAAGCAAAACTTAATAGCAAAGAGGTTTGTCTTCATCATGAAAGAGAAATATATTTCTATCATAGTAATGTTGCAGACAATACAGTAGGAAATAACTATTATAGCAAACCTTTTGCTGAAAAAAACCCACCCAAACAAAAAAAGCCCCTCAAGTGATAAACCCTAACTGCTTCAAATTGATTACAGTTGTCTCCCACACCAGAAGTGGAAAAGGGAGACCTAAAGGGACTGCTTACTCCTTTGCACCTTGGCTCTAATTCTACAGCTCTTATATGTACACAGACTTCCATTTGACTTTTATTGTAGTATGCTACTTTTTTTTGGTTGCTCAATTTCATAATGGTACTAAGAAAAAAGTACAGTTTGCTCCACTAATCATGTAATGCATAAACCCCCATAAATATTTCTTCATTTACAGTTTTGTTTCCTCCACTGCTCCCAAATGTATGAAGAGACATCCTTGTCTCAACAAGAAACATAATGCTCCCTACATACCTTTCCTTGTCCAGTAGGGCTTTTTGGTAAAAAAAAACCAAAACAACACTCTTCCCATTATCCAAAGGCTCTCCATTTTCTCTTCCCAATCTTCAAGCACTTCATTTAAATATGCAAAAATTCTCATCTTTCCAATAAGAAATACTTTCATAAGACACTTTGACCTACACTTAATGTGTTTCAGAAATATAACCCACTGACTTTATGCATTGCTCATTTCACTTTTGAGGCATCCAGTTAAAGCATTCTCAGGGCATGGAAGCATATGAGCTGGACATTCTTGAATGTCAGACACTTGCATAACTCCAATAATTTTCATGCTTATTAAGATACAAAAAAACACTCTCTCCCTCCTTTTACCTAATAAATTTTGAATTTCTAATTACCCATAATCAGAAATCTCTCTATATTACTTCATTTAATTAAAGCTGTTAACCCCATGCTGTAGTACCGACCTACAGAAGGAATTGTGTGATGTGACTACCTCTATTAGCCTGGATCTTGAATTTGTGGCCCAGGAATCCACTCCAGTCTGTGGCACAAAGAAGTAGACTTTCACTTGATTTTTTTTTCTTATTTTTTTTCCCCAACAGTTCACCAGCAGGAACTATATATGACCATATCTTCTTTTCCTCACTTTCCACCATCACCTGTCATGTACTCTATTCTTACTTAGATAAAAAAAAATCTCAAGAAGAAAAAACCAAAGTATCTTAGTATTTGTAATTAAAATATATTATGATCTCCATATTATTATATAAAAAAGTAGTGCTCATGAGCTTCCCTCTTTCATTCAGGACTATGATGATATATTAAAAAAACTTAAAAAACTTTTTTTCTTTTTCTTCTTTTAAAACTACTGTCTCACCTTCAGCAGTTTCACTGCACACATCAAATTATTATCCACAGGATTAGAGAAGAGCACATTTAGTAATTCCTGAAGGCCTTCTTGAAGAATTTCTGCTTGTTTAACCTGTCCCTTTGTTCCTTTAATCTGCAAAATATATTTAAAAAAAACAAAACCAAACTACGTTTAAAATACTTAACTTTTAGAAATTCATTAAGTCTCATTTTCTCTCTTGAATGCTGTGTGATCTGGTTTGTGATTAACATAGTTGAGCTCTTCAGGTGAAAGAACATGTCAAATACTGTAACTATTTCTAGAACACAGAGTAGTATCCTTGCAATTTTGACATATACATAATGATGTCCATCTAGCATTTTGTTTCTTTCCTAATAAATTGCTAATAAAAGCTGCAAAATGCCTGGCAAGTAGTCCACATCATTCCAAATTCTCATAATCCCATGCTCTTTCCCATCCTACATTATGCATTCTCTGCAGCTATAGCATAGCTTACTTCTAGCAGGCACTCTTTATATATTTAAAAATTAGAAAAAATGTTTTAAAAATAAATTATATTCAAATTTGAGCAACTTCCTCTCCCCCAAACCCTTTGGAAAGCTTTCTTTTTACTTCTATCATGGGAAAATTAGATTTCAAGTCACACTTATAACAAAAATGGAAGATTCAGAGTTTTCTTTCCTCATGCCAGCAGAACATTTTAATAGTGTCTGCTTAAATCAAACCTTTGAAATAATTCAGTGAAGAATATATTTTAAGGACACTACAGCAGTCAGTGAACTTACTGAACTCATGGGTATAAGAGTCAAAGACTTTTATGTGTAGATACATTTTTTTTTACATATCAGAAACAAAAAATTTGATCTAAATACAAGATTTCATGCTTCATCCATAAGCCAAAGACTCAAACTTCAGAAGAAATATCTTTCAAGGTCTGCATTTTTAATTACTCATTTTGAAGATTCCTATGCCTTCCTCGAGCATTTGAGAATAGCTCCTATTAGTGGTTGAATACTGAATTACATGGGTTATTGATACTGATCTGCTTCTATGTTGGCTAAGTGTAGTAATCTGGTGGTTTTACCAGACAAAAGAAAATACCAAAAGCTTAATTCCAAAGGTGGTTTATGGTTGGTTCTTTTTATGAATTCTTATACTTTTTTTTTAATCTTTATTCATTTCTCTTCTGATGTCCTTTTTTGTTTATCTATTTCTTAGACCCATATTATAATGAAACTGTTCTAAAGTTCTTTGACTTTATTCCCCTTTCCCTTTAAAAAAACAAAAGCAAAAAAACCCCACACCTCGAATGATACTCCATTTTAGTGTTTACCTAAACACAACAAAAATCAATGAAGAACCATCTGACATGCAACTTTCTTCTTACCTCTAGGTTAAGGTAAAGTTCAGCTAAGAACAACACAAAGGCATGAAATTGTTTTCGAGCAGTCTCATCTCCTTTGGCAGCTTCATCTCTATTTTCGTACTCTGTTTGACACCTGAAAATGGTAAAACAAAAATCATATAATCTGTAGACAACTTAACATATGCAACATGCTACTTATTTAATGGAATGCTAAGGACTTATTCACTGCATTAGAACTATTAAATGCTGAATACTAGGAAGTCTGATTTGTGAAGGTGGTGAGAGAGCTTTACAAAGACAATGCAGATTTTTGTTCTTCTAGGTGAGCACTGAGATATCTGAGACAGCAAAATTAAATAGAACAAATTGCAACATGCAAAAATTAAAAGACAATTACACAATTTATATACTATAATATGGGTCCAGGAAGTTTAACATGGACAGACAAACATCAACAGAAATAAAGTAGGTGTACTCTGAAAGACATTTTCTCCCTTTCAGGGCGCTGCCCACATTGTCTTAGATACCTTTACACTTATTTGATAAATTCTTTATCTTACCATTTTAAGTGACAGAAGCATAATTTAGATATAAATGCAGCAAGGATTAAGATAACATCACACTGAGGTAATTTTTTTAGTATTCAACAACTGTGTTCTTTTAAGTTTATCATGACTTTACTCCTAAACATAGGTGGACTAAGTGAAACTTTTAAAATAAGAAGCAAGTCTGGAGCTTAGAAAGCCAGATTTCACAGAATATTCTGAGTTGGAAGGGACCCACAAGGATCATCGAGTCCAACTGTTAAGTGAATGGGGATTGAACCCACAACTTTGGTGTTATTAGCACCGTGCTCTAACCAACTGAGCTCATCTCAGGGTCAGTCAAAAGTCCTTAAAGAAAAAAAGATAATTTTCTAAAGAAATCTGTAGCAATAAAGTGTGCTATTCTTTCAAGTGTCAAACAGTAAGATTTAAAAGGAAATACATCCATTTAAAAATGTTGCATTTTTGTCAACTATGAAGTCTAATCATTATTAAACCTTAATCCCCCAAATTCTGTAGTAACTGAAAATTGAAGAAATTTATCCTTCTAGATTTTATGCATCTACTTCATAGTTGTAAAGTCAGTTAGCAAACAAACAAATAAACCTTACACAGCAAGTCCAGACAGAAAAGTAAAGAAAAAACACAACGAAATAAGCCCTGGAAAGAGCCAAAGGACAAGGACAGTACATATGCATGCATTTAGTATACATTTAAAGTTGACTACCTTTCAAATTTACCCTGTAACTTGGTATTAGTCCAATATACTCAATTCAAAAGAGTCTATAGAACCCCAAACAGAGTCCCATTTTCATATTAAAAATATTAAAATTTTAAAATATATGTGTGAGATATCTAGTATGTACCTGTGCTTTAATAATCCTCAATCTAAATTTCTATTTTAAATATGCATGCTTTGTTAAGAGTTACATATGAAAGAAGAAGACAACCTGAGAAAATAATGGGCTTAAAATGACACACTGATACTAACCTTTGAAGTAACAATTGTCGGAAGTTCCCACTTAGTGGACTAATGGTTAGATGATGAGATAGATAGTTACACAACCGTGCTCCCATGTAGGAAAAATTTGGGACAGTTGTGGCCTTCCAAAATAGAAGTGGAAAAGAAATTATTCATAGAAGTCATGATTAGGTTATCAGGAAATATCTTTACGGGATTTGTGAAAATCTGTGTTTAACAACAGTTGACTAGACAACTGAAGAGAAAAAGATTGATAATTACTATTTCTCATGTTAATTTTTTTTTTTTTGCTATATGCATTTCATCACTTTGAAGTTCATTATACTGGTTTTGTGGCTTTAAGAAAACAACCAGCATTATGTCATGTGTCCTCAATTCTATTTCTCGATTGTGACCTACACCAAAGGGTATCTGAAAGTCACTTCCAAACTGTTTAGACAGACCCCTCCAAAAAAACCCCAAACCAAGAGTGAACATTAAGACATTTCTTTTAAGGAGCAAAGAGTGTGTTAAAACAAAACAAATAAATAAATAATTAGCCTTCATTCAGTCTAAGAGCTATTTATCCCAGAATCTATTTTTGGTAATAATGAATGCCCAGGGAAAGAGCACAGGAACACTGCAAGTAAAGATAAATACTTTGTCCTGTACATGCTCCAGCAAACTGCAGAATAGCAAACTTCTGATTCAGATATTAAAACTGTATAATTACAGTTAATAGCTATTGATGAGTCCTTTTTTTCTAAAACAAGTCCTATTACTGTTGAACATTTACACTTTTATAATCTAAAAACAGGTGGTGTCAACTAAATTCCTCAACATAAGTTGTACACTGTCTGAAAAATATTTTGCTTTGCAACTGGTACTTGAAAATTCCAAGAGGTGGTAAAAGTAATTGGGCATCCATTAGTGTTTACATTCAACCTCTCTTAGAACTTAAATCAGAACATTCCCTTATTTTGGTAATTTATTACTGCTCATTTGTTTTGAACTCTCTTCTAACAAGAATTTGATATTATTTCTCAGTTTCACTGAAAAGAGGCTCTGGTCTAAGTAACTTAAACAGCTCTGTCACCCCCCCCCCCCCTCCCCCATGGATAAGAATTCATTAAACTTCTCCTTTGGCTTTATCATCTTTAAACATTCCTTTTACATCTTGATCATCTATCAGTGCTATAAATGTGCTTGCATGCTTCTGCTTCTAATATGTTTGAAAAAATCATGTTGCCATTAGCGTGTCAATGCATTATAGCTAGTTACCTTCTACAGGCAGAGGAAAATATACACTCAACATAAGTGTACTATATGCATAACATAGCTGGAAAGAACTGAGATATCTTTGAAAGATACAACAAATTTAAGTAATTAGGATAGTCAAAACAACTCTAGTTTCCAGTAAGAGGCATGTGAAATAGCTAACAAGTTTTTTTGGTGCTTTAGTTCAATCAGTTGCTTGGACTAGAAGAGGTGGCCCCCTTTTTATAAGGCAAAATATGTCACTTAAATTACACTTTCCTACGGGAAAAAAAGAAAAACAAAACAAAACCAACCTCAACCAAAAAAAACTCCACAAACAAACAAAAAGTACCAAAACCCACCACAAAACAAAGAAAACCTCACCAAAACAAACCACCACACAGCCAAAACCAACAACTACTTCAAACCTCATCTGTTTTATTTTAAACCATTATCTTCCTAATTAATCTGTGTTTGTGGTTGCATTAGATACTGAAACAGTTCAATTTGGGGTATTGTTGCAGAGCACACAGAGACCAAAAAATCCCACCTCATATCATCTTACTAACCAATCATTATAGTACAGTACTGTCTTCCCTGAATTATTGTTGCTTTGTAATCCCAGTTTATCTCAAGCTCAAAAAAAAGTAAAAATCTAAGCATGAAGGCTAGTCTACCAATACGTATCTTGAGAAATTTTAGTTGCTGTAACAGCAACAATACACCATATTAACTAGACAACAGACAAGATTCTTAAGCTATGAAATCAAAGTGTTCAGCTTCTGGAAAACAAGAGAACTGGCACTTTACTCTGTCAAGACATAAATGTATTAGAAAGAACAGGGGGGAGTAGATAATTACTAAGTCCATTGGACTTGTTTTAAATAGAGGGAGAGAAAAAGATGTAACATCAAAAGACTTATATTAAACAAGAGTCAATTTATTTAACATATATGAAGTTTCTTCCAATAAAGTTATATGGAATATTTTCATCTTCTATTAACTATGTGTCCAAATAAAGGATGGAAAAATGATGCTGCCAAACACAGCACAAGTAATCTTCATGTCTAACTAAACTGTTGTGATTAAATGTTCATCAATTCCGTATTATAGTAAAAAATTTAGGATGCTACAGCTCTGTATAATGATCAGGTTCTACATACCCCAGATTATTTCACAGTAAAAAAAAAAAATCTGCAATTATCTGCCCTTAAAAGGTGAATAAAGTTTACATTCTTCAAGGTAGAGTTGAAAACTCAGGAAAATGGAAGACACCTAATGTAATAAATAGCAAGCAGAACTGTGAGTTCATCCTCTGCAGCAAGCCCAGAAGACAGTAGCAGTAGCTCATTTGCTAAGCAACACAGATTAAGCTGTTCTTTCCAATGGCTCCCCCAATTAGTACAGAGTTCAGCTCAAGGTCTCTGTCCTCATTTCCATGACCATCTATGAGATTAGACCTAATTACCAGAAGACTAGTTTTCCTTTTTTCCTAATTATGATGTTCTGAAATAGGTATAATACCAAATGAAGAACAAAGCCTGTCAGTGAAAGAACATTTCCCAAAGGGTGATGTAAATAGTAGGTATATATTTTTTTTTAAATACCAAGGAATGAAAAAATATCTATTATGAAGAATTTTTTTGTAGGATAGAATAAAAATGTACAACTGACAGTCTCTGCTATATAAATCCAGCAATTCAAATATAACTCCTTTAATAAACTACTGTAATTTCAATTCTAGTAAGTAACCTGAGAGATTCAAATACACAGCAAAGGAAACAGAGTAAATTGGGGAAATTTATCAACCAACCAAGTATACCACACTTGAGCTATCGCTACAGTTTATTGAGAAAAATCTTTCCCTACACATTTCAGTCTAAAAAGAAAAATTCAAACCATTAAAACATTACATAGGTATAATGATATAACAAATAATACTAGTATGCATATCTTACACACTAGGCAACAAAAGGATAACATCCACATTAAGACAGAATACAAAGGCTACCTGCTGATATACGAGTTCAACAAGTTCTTGCAAAGTTTCATCTGCAGCGACCCAGCCATTCACTGTTTCAGCAAACTGCTCTATTTCAGTTTCAAAACAACCTGGTTGCTCGGCGAGGTGATTTAGGAAGTCTTGTACATATTCTGCCAAAGGCAGATAGCCATCATATTCATCTTCAAAGGAAGAATCCTATAGTAGTGAAAGAATATACCAACTATTTAAAAGGAACCTTAAATAAAGTTGTCACACTTAGTATCTCCAAAAGTAACCATATAGCCCTTAGCCTTGAGTAATTCCTGATGCTCTGCATACTTGATATTGAGCTTTATTACATAGTTCACTTAAACATTTTTAGCAAATATAGACCTCTGCATCAGAAAACTCCAATAGTCAAGAACTAAGTAACATGTTTTTATAGAGATTAGGGTCTCCCAGCAAAACATATCAAAAGACAGATTAAAAAGAAATCAGTTTGCCAAATGTCGTGGTTTTAGCTAGCTCTCGTAGCCAGATGAAGAATTTTCTCCCTTCCCCCCTGGATGTCAAGATAAGCACTTCAGATTACAAAAGACCTAGCCCCCATGGCTGATGGTAGTACATTAGTCTCCTAGGAGACAAGGCAGATAAGGACTTGCACTTTACTTTTTTTTTCTCTTGTCTCCTGGGCAACGAAGTGGGAGGAGTTTGAAGGGGGCTACTGTGTGGCTAGCACGCAGGCTGGGAGGAGAGTCTGGTGTGTGCCAGTGGGGCTTTGGGACCTGCTGCGAGCTGCAGACACTGCCTGGTTCTTTTCTTTCCTGTCGGAGGGGAGTTTGCTGCTGCTCTCTGCTTAAATGTTGCTGGCTGCAGGCCCTGCTTAAAGCGAACCCTAACCAGCTGAAGTTCCTGAGTTTTCTTCCATTGGGAGAACTTTCTGTTTTATTGCTGTTTTTTTTTCTTCCCCCTTCCCCCCTCCCCCCCCCCTTTTTTTCCAGTGTGGGAAGGGAAGGGGAATCGAGTTTTTTTTGTTTTTTCTCCGATATACCCTGGGGGGTGTTGCTTTTTCCCCCTCCCCCAACCCACCTGGCGGCAACCAAGGATCTCAAAGCGCCGCCTGGTGACAGGCACTGGACATTACAAGTTCTGCTCCTCCAGTGATCCAACAGCGCCACCTGGTGGCCACTATAGGACACTACAAGTTCTGCACCTCCAGTGACCCAACAGCACTACCTGGTGAATGGTACAGGACATTACAAGTTTTGCATCTCCAGTGACCCGACGGCGCCCCCTGCATCTCAGCAATGGAGGAATGACTACAAGATATAAAACTATTCAAATGGTATTGCATTAATTTGCAGTTACTGAGGTTAAAAACCAGACAGTAAACACACCTAGGCCCTAAAGAATGGAGCTAGAACAATACCACTTTATCAATGTCTATGCTCCTGTTGATGGAACAGAAAGCTGCTAATTTTATCCAAAAATGAATGTATATAACAGTCTCTAAAATCAATGCTGTCCTGGATAATTACAATGCTAGTATATGAAAGGAATAGCATAGGAAGCAACATACTTTGTGATGTATTGGGTCTGGCTGAGCTGGAGTTCATTTCCCCACAGTAGCCCTCACAGTGCTATGCTTTGCATTGGAATCTAGAAGGGTGTTGATAACACACCAGTGTTTTGGCTACAGCATCAGCACTGTAACATTCCTTCCTCAGTTGAGGGCAAGATCCTGAGAGGGGACCCAAGTAGGCCAGCTGACCCAAACTAACAAAAGAGATATTACATGCCATATGACATCAGTTCAGATGTAAAAGCAAAGACAAGGAGCAGGAAGGCAGGCATTAGTCTCCAATGGCTGCCTGCTGAGAGACCATTACATGTGCTGAAGCCCTGCTTCTCAGAAGTGGTCGACCATTGCTGCTCACGGGAAGTAGAGAATAAACCCCGCTATCTTTTGCTTCGCTTTTGCGCGCACAAGCTTCCACTTTACTTTTTGCTTTAAATAAACTGCCTTATCCCAACCAACAAGTTGTTTTTCCACCTTACTCTCTCCCTGTCCGGCTGGGAAGGGAAGTGATAGAGCATCTGGGTGGGCACCTGGCATCCAGACAAGGTCAACCTACCACAGATGCAACTCTTAATAATACAGTACAAATAATTCACCTTTTCACACTGTAAAAAAGATTGTAAAAAGTACCTCATATGAGATCTCAGAAGTGCAAGCAGGAACCTGAAGAGGCACTGCTAAAGAACTGACTGATAATTAGTGATTCAAAACATAAGAGTAACATGCAAGATATCAGAATTCTCAAATTATCTACTATTTAATGTGAAAAAGATTTGAAATATATCTACTGTAATGAAAAATTGAGCTAAAAAGGATAAACCACTTTTACTGGGTGGATATAAATACATTGATAAAGTTTATAATTATATTCTCCCTCTCCCCACCATCCCTCCCTTAATGAGGGGATATCCTTTACTTTTTGTCTTCAAAATGCCTCATTCTCTCCTCTACTGTGAACCAACATGCATCTGTGAAAGATAAAAGCCCTGGATACAAATTGTGGAGAAAGATACACATTGCTGAAAATCAAGGATTGACATTAATTTCACAATCTGTGAAGAATGTGTGGGGAAAAAAATCAGATTTTTCAAAATTCTTCAAAAAGACCCATGTTCTAGGGGTATACAACATAAGCTAATGAGAGACACATTAATAGAACAGAAGAAATACTAGAAAGATTTCATATGATGTTTAATTAAATAGCATATTTGCCCAGTGAATAATACTGAGGACAAAGTTATTGTGGCCCAGAAGAAATAGGAAAAAAAAAAGGGTTTAAGGAAATGGCAGCAAATTGTTATTACTCATAAGCATAAAACCTTCAACAACCTGATCCAAGTTGATTTTGCTTTGAATTGGGGATTGGACCACCAACTTCAGAGATCCTTTTGAACCTAATTTATTCTACGATTCTAATGATTTAGAGTTTATGAAGCCAAAGGATAAAAGTTAACATGCCTCTAACTTGCTAAATATTCTATTTCTCTAAAGGAAATCAAATTTTACTGGGCAATTTGAAATAGCCCAGTAAAAGTTTTGTACAACAAAGTTAAATTATTTTGGTCCACAGAATTATGACATTATTGTGCAACAACTGCAGCTTAGTCACACAGAGCAAAACTAGTATCTCTTCAAACAACCTGTTTGAAAACTCTCCAGCCAAGTTGCAGGGGATGCAATTGCTGTAGCTAGTAAAAGAAGCTGCTCTTTCTGAAAGGCATTAGGTTGTTATGAGATCCTCATTTAATAGAGAGGAAGGTATATTCCTCTCATCCTCACCTGATAAAAATTCAACTTTGGAAGAAAACGTCCTTGTTCTGTAAGGGGCTCCAATCCCATTTGGTATACTGGTGTCCTCATATTCATACTCCTATTCCCATTTTGTAATTAAAAGGCTCACCACAGAGGCTAAACTCAGCACCACATTCATCTACCTATACTAAATATGCAACTTCAAAGGGAGTCTAGGTTTTAGTAACTATGCCAGGGAACAGAACAAATGGGAGAGAAAAAAACAATTCAAACATTATTATATGTTGTATATTCCTAAATTAGGAACACTTGACACTTAAAAAACTAATTAGATTTAGTCCAGTAACTTCTAGACATAAACCACTCGTGTTTCACACTGGCAGATTTTAAGCTTTAACAGAGGAGATAGCACCATGTATTCTATCAAGGGAAAATAAAGGAAATTCCTCTTGATTATAAACAGCAGGTTGCTAACAGGAGGCTATAAGTTCACACATTCATTACAAATTTATGTTTCAAAGCCATCATCATTAACACACTTGAATTAGACACCAATAGTCTGCAATTCTTTCTTGTTTCATGAT
The DNA here is from genome assembly GCF_003031625.1 of Empidonax traillii. Lineage (NCBI taxonomy): Eukaryota > Metazoa > Chordata > Aves > Passeriformes > Tyrannidae > Empidonax > Empidonax traillii. Next base: position 115,449 of record NW_020956900.1, read on the forward strand.
CATTTTTCAACAAGAAAAATAAATCCTCATATGGGACTTCATCCCACTTATCCCATCTTCTGCAAAATAACCTAAGTTCCAACATGGTATTATAATTTAATGTTCCCATTTCTGGCCATACTTCCTC
>NW_020956900.1:115900-123409 GCF_003031625.1 Empidonax traillii
AACACACTTGAATTAGACACCAATAGTCTGCAATTCTTTCTTGTTTCATGATCATTTTTCAACAAGAAAAATAAATCCTCATATGGGACTTCATCCCACTTATCCCATCTTCTGCAAAATAACCTAAGTTCCAACATGGTATTATAATTTAATGTTCCCATTTCTGGCCATACTTCCTCATCATCCAATTGATATTTTGGCCTCCTTTGATAATGATAGCATGAAATTTTTGCCTTTGGGACAGTTTGTGATGACTTCCAAGATCCCAGGGAGATTAGAGTTTCCTATTTGAGTTTGCTGTGTGATTAGAGCAATTCACTTACTCCATGTGGCATCAGTGGCATGATGTGTAGAAGGGACTTTCCCTTTGAACATTCAGCCCAGCTCTGGCAGTTGGGGTGCCAGGAGAAGCTATGTTTTGGTGCCAATCACTTCTGAAGTGGTTCAAACCCCTTCATAAGCTGCTGAGATCTCCTTTTCAGTTGGGGTGTAACAGGCCTCAGATCCTTTGTATCCCTGACTACAGAACCCCAGGAGTCATCCTTGAGTCTCCTGGGTACTTTTTTCCAGAGGTTCCAGGAAGGACCATTCTCCCTGACTGCAGTGTAGAGCATATTTTTCACATCTTGTCCTGTCCTGACTGGTCCAAGGGCTATTGCAGGAACAGTCTCTTGCCTAATCTGTTCAAAAGTTTGTTGTTGTTGGGGACCCCACCCCTAAAAACTAAATTTCTTGGTCAGGTCCCCTGACCTTACTTTGATTTAAGGCAAAATTGGCCTTCAGGAGGATCTGGATCATCTTCTCCCCTTTCTTTGTTCTGTGTTGCCCCACACCATGATGTTATCAATGTACTGGAAGTGTTCTGGAGCCTCACCCTTTTCCAGTGCAGTCTGGATCAGTTCATGGCAAATGGTGGGGCTGTTTCCACCCCTGACGCAATCAGGTCCGGGTGTACTGGACGCCCCTCCAACAAACTGTGGCCTGCATTCTGCTGTTAAAGGAATGGAGAAAAAAACATTAGCAATGTCAGTGGTGGCACCACTTTGCTGCCTTAGACTCCAGTTCGTACTGAAGTTCCAGTATGTGTGGCTGTATCAGGGATTGTTGATATTTTTTGGTCTGTGTTTGGCTCAGCCAATTTTGAAAGTTTTGTTCTTTGCCTGCCAAGTTCTCTGATAAACTGGAGCTTGTCCTTGGAGAGAGAATTCCTTCTATAAACTGTCTTAATTGGTGTTCTGTGATTGGCTTATTGTCTGTAGAGGACATTTGAAGGAGAAACGGAAGAGGAGGGTGATGAAGTAAAGCCCCCAGACCCAAATAGATAAGACCCCTTGAGTGAAACAGCGCATGCGATAGGGGAATTCCAAAGTTCTCACACATGCGCTGAAGGGGTACGCTTACATAACGGAGGGAGGGACCAAAGGCCTCTGGCTGGGCAGTGCTGGCCACACTGGCCCAGGTAGATGTCATTGGCTAATTGGATAAAAAATGCATGTGGCTCATGCTCTGGGCTCTCAAGTTTCACATGAAGGACAACGTTGCCTTTTGCAGGGATGCCCACTATCTTTGTGAGCCTGCTGACCTTCCGAGGATGCAGCCTCTGCTATGGGGAATTCAGGTTATTCTGGAGTCGGTAAGACAACCTTGTAAAACACACCTGCGTGAGTGGGGATTTGACTGAGGGCTTAGTTCACTCCTTTCCTGTCTCTTGGGTTCCCATTTACTTGGCCACTTTTGTAATAAATATTGGGTTTATTGTTGAGCTCCCAGCAGTGTCTTGGTTTTCAATCTCGGCATCCTTTCGAACTCACCCTGTTACACCAGTACAGCAGCACTCAGTGGTTTTGTGACTTGGTTCAGGTCACAATAGTCCACTGTCAGTCTCCACTCTCTATTGGACTTATGCACTGGCCATATAGGACTATTAAAGGGTGAGCAAGTCTTGCTGACCACTCCCTGGCTCTCCAGTTCACAAATCATCTCATGGATGGAGATCATAGAGTCCCAGTTCGTGCGGTATTGTTGAGGGTGCACTGTTGTGGTAGTGTTTGGTACCCGTTGTTCTTTGACCCTCAGCAGTCCCACAGCAGAAGGGTCCTCTGAGAAGCCAGGCCAAGCTGTCTAATCTCTGTCTCCACAGCAGCTATCCCAAAAGCCAAACAATGCCCTTTTGTGTCCTTGAAATACCCTCTCCTCAGGTAATCTATGCCAAGGATGCACAGGGCCTCTGGATCAGTCACAATGGGGTGTTTTTGCCATTTGTTCTCAGTCAGGCTCATTTCAGCTTCCAGTACAGTCATCTGTTGGGATCCCCCTGTCACCCTAGGAATAGAGATGGATTCTGCCCCTACATATTCTGATGGCATCAGGGTACATTTTGTGCCAGTGTCAACTAAAGCCTTACATTCTTGTGGGCCTGATGTGCCAGGCCATCAGATCCACACACTCCGATAGATCCGATTGTCCCTTTCCCCCATCTGGCTAGAGGCAGGGCCCCTCTAGTTCTGGTCATGATACTCGTTACTCACTTCTTGTAAATATGAACTGGAGGTCCCTTCAAGAGGATCAGAAGTAAAATCAGCCCTCCTATTCTCTCTGAGGACTTGCCCACTTAAAGATAACAGATTTGCCTCTCTTCTACTACTCTCTTACATCCCACACAATTACTGTAAGTTGAGAGAAGGTTTATGCAGATAAAAGAGACTTGATTGGGGAAAAAAGTAATATTAACATTTATTACTAATAAGACAAAAACTAAAGAACTATATTTACAATAATTCTACTCAAGTAAAAGTACTATGTATTTACAGAAATACTTCTCCCTCCTTTATATCAGTCCAAGGAGGAAAAGCAGTCTCTTTCTCCATTCTTGGAGCTCCAGGTCTTTTCAATAACTCTGCAGCACTTTAAAGTTCTTCCTCTGTTATCTAAGGACGACAACTCCTTTTTGTCGCAGCTGGAACTCTTTATCTCTCTTTCTTCTATGTCGGCCTCCAGGGCTGGGCCTACCCCCCTCCTGGGCTAAGACCGGAGGTTAGGGGTTACCCAGGCCCTGTAGGGTCTTCAATGGGTTTGCAAGGGGACACTTGCCTGCCATGGATCTTCACCACAGGGTCACAGGGGATAATGGTTTTTGAGTCCACCCCTGTTTTCCTGTGAGGTCCCTCCCCACGGGAGAACAGTCCTTGATAGACCTCTCTGACATGGGTCTAACATGGATCCCACACATGGATCCCAACATCCCTACCCGAGCCGTTCTTGCTCCAGCGTAGGTTCTCTCAGGGTCATAAATCTTCAGCAGCAGCATGGATCTCTCACTGAGATCCCAAGCTTACCTGAGCCGTTCTCACTCTGGCGTAAGCCTCGTCCCTCTCAGGGTCATAAATCTTCAACAAAACTCTGCCTCATTTCAGTCCTTTTCATGAAGTCTCAGTTCCTTGTACATCCACAAACTCCTTTGTGAGCCGCATGGGGGGTCTCCTCACCCCAACAATCTTCCAAAGGTAGCAGGAATTTATTTTTCAGCCTTTTCCCTGCTAAAGGGAGAGAGCAAGAGAGGGGGGAGAAGCAGTCCCCCCTTCGAACTTCGCTCTCCTACTGCTGCTAGTTTTGACCTTGGAGGTCCCTTATCTCTCTGCTGGAATTTCTTCTGCAGCGTTTTCTCATCCAAGCAGTCTTCTAAAGTTTTTTTCCTTCACTCTCTTACATGAGAGAAGGGAGGCTTCAGTGTCACACCTGTCCCTGGCCCAAGCTGGGGGAGGAGGGAGGCCTGGCCCCCACCTGGGGCCCGCCGCCATTTCTACATGGCTGCCGCTTCTAATTTCAACTGCGCAACCAGCTTCTCTTCCGTTTTCCTAAATATGTAATTAGCAAAGGCGTTACTGAGAGTTTTGATTGGCTTTTTGTCCGGAAATCCACCTGGACAAAACCATCCTCAGCCCCAGGGGCTGGTTTGTGAGCAAAACCATGACAATCTGATTTCTTGAGACTTCTTAGGAACAAGGTTTTTTTTTTCTCTTCGGATTATACCTACTCTGCAAGTTTACAACAGTTATTGCAAAATTAGGTATAAAAACTGTTGCAGGTACAAACCTCATATGACATAAATAGGTGATTTAATTGACACCTTCATGTTTGGCTAAAAGTATAAACCCCACTACTGAGGCTGCTTAGCCTCCTTTTTGAAATTAGTTGAAGAAAAAAAAAACAAAAGGCGGAGGGGAAATTCCACCTAAGATAACCCAAATCTCACTCCTAAAACTATGAATTGAAAACATTATGCCCTTCTCATGGAGTGACAGTCATATTATTCTCATGTACCCATGTCAGAGAACAAGTCTGACATTTCCTACTGGCAATCCAAACCTAAATCTAGTCACCGGTTCTACTGCAGATATCTACAACTTCTGATGGGATGGACAGCTCTACGCAAACAGAAAATCCCAGAGATCTTTCCTCCCCAAAGTTCTGGTAAAGTTTTTCTGAAAATTCTAGTATCCCTTGGATGCTGTAGCCCTTACAGTATCTTCACAGGTAACTGATACTTTTGAGTGTCAGAAATAACTGGAGATTAAATAATCTAATAATCAAATGTTATATGGACACACACAGTAATTACAGTAATGTACAATCAAACAAGGAATCAACCAACACATTATTTCTAAAACAATAAATGCTTAACAAATAGCAAAAAAACCAATATGAGTTTTCAGATCTAAAAATTTCAGGTAACGTTATAAGTGAAACCTAAGTATTACTTGTAAGTCAGAAAACCTGAAGTTTCTCAAAACTTTGCTTTGTTTCAAATTTTAAAACTCATGGTGAAAAATCTGTGTAATAGTAAAGTGTGCTAAATTCCTTATTTTTATTGCAGGTGGACCTAGGTCATAAAATTAATTCAGTCATTAAAGTAAAAGAAAACAAACAAAAACCCTCAAAAAAAACCCAACAAAAACCAACAAACAAAAAATCCCCAAACATTGTAATAGTCAAGGACTAACAAGCCTGAAATATCACTATTCTATCCCTAGTATATTCTGATTAGATTAGGGGTCCCACAACATACTTCCAAATAAATGTTCTTGGCTTTGCTAGCATTTTAAGAGTTATTTTCATTAACAGATGAGTCACTTGTATTCATAACATATTCCTCCAACATTGCAACCAGGAACTCCCACATGCTTCTGTGTTTTTACAAAACAGCTGAAAAGCAACATTGCTGGCCTCAAAACTTTTTAATTATATATATGCATGCTCATGCCATCCCAAATTGCATTTTTTCTTAATTCATATGTAACATGCACTGGGGGAAAGGATTATTTTTCCCCCCTAGATTATCCATTCAGAGAAGCATGTTTGTACTGGCATTTTTTAACAGTTTTTTATGACTATGGGCTTTTATTATTTAGGACGGTGATTTTATTCAGTAAGAAGGCAAAGCTGATAACATCCAAATAACATAGATTTTACTGGTGAGGAAAAAAAACCTTCAAAATTCCAAACCACCATGTTTAGCATTCAAATCAAGTATTTTCCCTTCAGTTATTCAAAATATATTTGTTTCAGTATAACTATTTATTATCATTTGATTGTGTTTGTAAAAGCAATAGTTCCCACCTACTTATATATAGTAACAGTTTGTATCCCTGCAAAACAAAAAGATATTCCAAGAAATCACATAGACCTTTCCTAGAGTAAAATTACTGTAGCAAAAATATGGAAGACAAGGAGAGTAGAAAATAACAAGTACCAACTTTTATTATGTGATGTACAATATGGATCTGAGATTATCCTTACTCTGGCTGCAAATATATTTCATGTTAGGTATGCCACTAGGAATGAGCCCAAACCGACTTTTTTGCCCTCTAGTGATAGAGTATCCATGAACAAACTAAAAGACACATGATGGTACATGAAATTAGGTAGTCGTGGAAAATCATACCCATGGCACAGTAAATTTAGCAAAGGTAAAGCCTGTGCTTGAAAAAGCTAAAGTTCAAGCTTTCTCCTGCACTTGTTTCAAAACCCCATGATATCTGAATAAAAGCACAGCTAAGCTTCTAAGTGAAATGCAGTGCAGAGGTAACTATAACATGTAGTTGTCAAAAAGACAGCTTACTCTGATGCTGGGTGCAATCAATAAGGAATGGGGTTATCTGCAGCAAACTTCAGCAAAATACTAAAGGCTCTCACACAGCATAACATTCACTCATCACTTAACCTCCAGAAACACAGTCAGAAAGTTATCATTCAAATTTTTGAAATCTCTTCAGTAAATGCAGCATTCAAGTTATCTGATACACAAGATCACAAGAAACATTGTTAAACTGAATATAAGTAAATTGGCAAATATCGAGAAGACAAACACTCACTGGAAAGTTCTGGTTATATCCTGATGGATAAAACTCAGGTGCTTTAACGGACAACTTTGATGTTATTACAGGAGCCACAGCCACCTGAGATTCAGCCATTTCCAGTTCAGAATCAGGAACTGAAACTTTCCCTTGTGATCCAGATGGAATTCTTGCCTGTTGCAGGTGTTCTGAAAAGTTTTTGATAAATAGTTTCTGTTAATGGTTTTTCTTAGAAACTGCTAAATTAGTATGTATTCACATAGAGTATACACACAGAATACATCACTTTTTGGACTTTAAATATATTTATACTATAAATATACTTTCCTCCAAGCTCAGAAGGGATGCATCCCAATGCAGAGGAAGTCAGGAAAAAATGCCAGAAGGCCTGCGCAGATGAACAAGGAGCTCCTGGACAAACTCAAACACAAAAAGGAAACCTACAGAAGGTTGAAGCAGGGACAGGTAGTCTGGGAGGAATACAAAGAGATGGTCTGAGGAGCTAGGGATCAGGTTAGGAGAGCCAAAGCCCTGACAGAATTAAACCTGGCCAGGGACATCAAGAGCAACAAGAAAAGCTTCTATAGGTACGCTGTACCTGACAAATTTGGTGGCCTTCTATGATGGGGTTACAGCGGTGGTAGATGAGGGAAGAGCAACTGATGTCATCTACCTGGACTTGTGCAAAGTGTTTGACACTGTCCCACACAACATCCTTGTCTCTAAACTGGAGAGGCATGGATTTGATGGATGAACCACTCAGTGGATAAGGAATCAGCTGGATGGTCACGCTCAAAGAGTTGGGGTCAATGGTTCAATGTCTAAGTGGAGAGCAGTAACAAGTGGAGTCCTCAGGGGTTGGTGTTGGGACCAGTGGTATTTAACATCTTGTCGGTGATGTGGACTGTGGGAAGAAAATAGTGAATGTCTGAGCAATTTATATTGTGTGTAGTGCTTTTGTGGACTTTTATAAACCTTTGCATATTTTTATAAGTACTATAAGTTATAAGTCCCAAGATGGCTGCGGGTGTCTCCTCAAGAACAAAGAAAAACGTGGTTCAAGAAGAAGGTGGAGCCCGTTAAAGTAAACTATTACTTGGTTATCTGTTAATGTCCAATTATAAAGGAATTTGTAATGGATGTTTTCAGCTGGATG
>NW_020956900.1:125230-127429 GCF_003031625.1 Empidonax traillii
CCTTATCGGTCTTAATTTCTGTGGGAACTCCCAGGGCCACTATGCATGCATGCATGTGACGGATGACATCTCTGGCACCTTCTCCAGCATGAGCAGAGGCCCATATAGCATGAGAGAAGGTGTCAATGCACACATGCACATACTTCAACCTGCTAAACTCATTAACATGAGTGACATCCATTTGCCAAAACTGTAATGCCTGTAAACTACGAGGATTGACCCCCAAGCCAATGATTCTGTCTTGAAAGGTACCAGCTGTGCTATTTTGCTGTTAGCGGGAATGAAAACTGGTGATGTTAAAGTATATACCATGATTTTGATGACTCCTGTAGCATCAGCATCTATCACTCTTGGCACCACAAAAATTTCCTGACGAGACAAAAATGAATGTTTTAACAAGAGAGCACTGAATTCTCTACCTAAAGGTTCTTACAATGTAAAAAATATTCTTTGATTAAAAACTCTTAATATCTATGTAATGCATTAGCAAGTTTACAAACACATATATATATATGTATATATAAACCCACACAATACTTTTTTCTTGCACACAATTGTCTTTCAAACAGTCATAAGGTGGCCACCTCATGCGTACTGCATTCACACATGCTTTCACACAGTGAAGCTTTTGTTTTTGGTTATAATACGATTAATATGCAACTCCCTATAGCAGAGGCTTCATCTTCTACGGGTCAGCAGGCTTCACAAAATTAGCAGGCGTCCCTGCAAAAGGCAACGTTGACCTTCATGTAAAGCCTGAAAAACCTGAGCATGAGCCATCTGTATTTCCTATTTAAAAGTTCCCACCATTTTTCTGTTTCTGATGGTCAGCAGTCAAATAATTACCATAAGAATTCATACACATATCGTATATATATTAGGAAACACTCCTTCTAATAAAGACTAATTGGGCTTTGATAAATAAATTAAAGTTATTACAGGAACACCTTTTGTACCGTTTCAGAACAACTTGTTTACAGGGCAAAGCAGTTTGTATGATTTTAAACCTTTTAAGTCATACACCTTTTGTATACAACAACTTATAAATTGTAAAATTTAAAATATCAATTTAAAGAATTTTGAAAAACTTTTTCTCCAAGGGCCCCTAATGCCCCACTGGAGCAGCCACAGAAGCTGCTCCCTCCTGTGCAACCACCCTTCTAGCCGCTCTGAGGGGCTGGGTTGCAGTGCGATGGAGTCAAAATTCTGCGTTGATATAGCTGTTGCTGTTTTCAGAAAGCAGGAGTAGGGTCGCAGCTTGCACCGCTTTTACTGCCGGGGTACAGCCACTGTGGCGTAGGGGAGATAAGACTTCTGTGCGCCGCCGCTGCTCTCGCCGCTCTCTGCGCCGCCGTGCTCCGTACCCTCGGTCCCGGGGGCTGTCCCGGTGTTTCGAAAAATGAGTTGATTCACGTTCTTCTGGGTTTGAGAGAGATGACATTTCAGCGAAGATGCGACTGTCAGTGCCTGCACTTCATTCTTACTTGTCGCTGGTGACGACGTAACGGCTGGCTCCGTGCCGGACGCATGCGCGATGGTTACCGTAGGTGGCACTGCGAGCGCAGGCGCAGAAGGTCCCGCTGCGACGACAGACTGCGCAGGCTTGGCTGCAGTTGTGGGCGTGCCGTCTGACGGTGTTGCCACGGGCAACGCAGGGACCGTGGGGAGGGGGGGGAGCTGCGGGCAACGCAGGCGCAGTGACGGTCGTAGTCCCTGGTTCGACTCCACCCTTGAGCTCCTCGGTTTTCGCCCCCCCCCCGCCGCAGCTGGAGCTAAGCCAAGCTGCTTTCTCGGCGCCATTAGGATGGGCACGGCCGCAGCACCGAACACGAACTGATCCGCAGAAGTTTTACTTTCAGAAACTTTCACTTCTGCCAGGTTCCCACCCTCTAAAACTGCGCGCGCAGACAGAGACACTCGCCGCTCGGCTCCCGTTTCTTCCAGCGCGTCTACTAGCAAGCGCCAGACGGGTGGGAACTTTTTAATTTCTTTAGACCCTTTAGAGGTCTCATCCCACAGTTTCTGACCCACAGTGACCCAGGTAGACACTTCAAAGGCAGCAGAAACACTGGGGATAAGGTCCCGTGACTTGGACCACTTTAACAGCTCTCTAAGAGCGTTCGAATCATAATTAGGGTCCTTTCTATAAAGGATAGCTTGGAGAAACTTTTCCACCGCTTCTTCCTCCTTTGAGAGGGC
>NW_020956901.1:0-12500 GCF_003031625.1 Empidonax traillii
TATGAAGCAAAAAGGCTGCTGAGGAACCACCAATTGGGGCTTTCTCTCTCCCCAACTTGGAGGGGGGGGGGGTGTATATGTGTGTGTTTTGGTTTTTAATTACATGACAGCATTGTGATACATTAAATATATTTTTCAAAAAGGAGATAAAAATAGTAAGTCGGTGGCAAAGATTCCTAAACTGTGCTACGAAAAAGAATTAACCTGCAACAAGAAGCCTCCCCTCTCCCTGTTCAATTACTACATTCCGAAAATCCATGGATTGTTTTTTTTTAAATGAAAGATGCAGAAAAGTTGAAAAATAAACCACCATTTCCCTAAAGAGCACTCAGCAGAAACACAGTCCCTGCCAGGGCTGCCATACCTGTTTGTTGGGAAATGCTCTGATGCAGCGGGTCTGGTATTTGAGGCTGGATTCCCTGCGCTGCTGAACGTATCCCATGTTCCGTAAATCCCACACCAGCACCCTCCGGCCCGCCGTCCCCACGATCAGCCTGTCCCCAGACACAGACAGCGTGTACACCTTCCAAAAAAAAAAACATTTACAGCGGTTAACACTTATTAACCTGCACAACCGCCGCTGTTTGGACAAAATAAACCGCCAGCAACGAGCAGGTGATGTTACAATGATGTTTTTAGCCAGAGAACTCCCTTCAGCTTCAGTTCAGGGCTCAGACTTGGGGTAAACAGCAGTGGTGTGCAGCTGCTTAAAGCATTAAATTTATTGAATGTAATGGTAAAAGGAAAACTAACCCTAAGGGGCAGATAGGGAAGAGCATGGATAGTGGAATTCATCTCTGCTTGGTATGTACAGTTTGCATTCCCACTGTTAAGGCAGGTTAGTCCTACAATACCACAGCACACATTTTCCCCTCTGTTTCCCTCCACCTGCTAACCACGTGGTTTTCTTTTTAAACTCAACACTTCAGGTGGAGTTTCGTGTTAATAAAGTGAAATAAAACTGCCAAGAAATCATTAAAAAAAACGGTGCTTTGTATAGTTTAATAAAATCATGTGATATGCAAGAAAGCAATACGCTTGACACATTTAAAAGGACTATGGATTTGGAATTTCAGCTCTACCCTAAAAACGGGTCCAGAGGTTCTAATTTTGGCTTATCAAATTTCTCATTAAAACATTCAGTGGATGGATTGTTGTTTCCAACTATTATTTGGGATGTAGTTAATCTGAATATATGTTTAAAAAAAAAAGAAAAAGGAAAGAGGTTTAGTCAAAAGCATTGTGTCATGAAATTAATTCATCCGATAGAGCCCAGCAAAGCTGTTGGTTCTGGTAAGACTGCACTGAAATAGAAAAATATAAAAAGCTTCCTTTAACCTTATCTGTTCACCAGATATTCCTGCAATAAAATGTGATTGCTCAACTACCCTCTTAAGACTGAGATCTTAGGATGAAAAAAATCTTAAATGTTCACAGAGGAGTTGCCCAAAAATTTCTGATGATCCCAATTATGCCTAAAAAGAGTAAGGGTACTTTGAGCTAACAGTAGTTACACACTTCAACAAGACAGTTTTTCAAGTATCCCTTCGTTTTTAACACAAAAATTTACCCCAAAAAATATTAATAAACATTATATAAAATGTGTTTGCATACATGCAGGGAAACAAAGGCATAAAAACATTAAATATCTTAAATCTTCTCCACAAACTGATGTCACACCTGTACAGTGAGTATTCTTTCTACACCACACAACCATAAATCAAGTGAAACCGTTGTCGTGCAGTTGAGTAGGTGTACACATTTATCAAAGGCAGCATTAAAAAAATGACATAATGAACCTTGCTGAACCAATAAGCAGCTTGATTCACTGTGGCTGTCCATTATATGATATTCTGGCAGCAATTTATCACAGTTCTTTACATGCTACATACATCTATAAATCAAAACTAGAAATAATGCAATTACTTTATTCTGAACAAAGGTCTCACCAGAAGTAGATTCAGCTATGCTGGAACAAAAGTAAGAGCTATTTAGGGGCAAAGGGAATGTAATGATGGCTCGTAATTAGGACTTGACAATAGGATGTCACAGTGCTAAATGAAATTTTAAAAAGGCACAGGCAAAAAAATATTCGTATGTAAAATTATCCAAGCCAGCCTGTGTTTAGCAGTCTCTGAAAAAAAAATCAGAAATTACTGTTGTTTAATTCTCTCAGTGACACCACTGTAAGCACAATAAAGATTAACACACCACATGACCATTAGAAAACGCTGAAGGTGTAAAATTTTACCTTATTTCTCCAAGTCTCCCATTAGCACAGAGGATTTCGGTATTGGAACAATGTCAGAATTTACTAGGCATTAGTACAGCACAGGTAAATCACCAGAAATTCTGTTCAATTTTTTAACACAAGTGAAAAACCAAATTAGTATTTCGGGGAATGTAAATAGCCTCCTCCTGTATCAGACCCTATGACTGCCAGGTCTGATGTACCTAAAATCTTAACACTTAAGGAAATCAATAGTGAATATTACAATTAAGCCAAGCTGCTGGGTTTGTAACGTTTTCTTTCAAACTCATTTTCAGTTATAAGAATCTGGTCAAAGCCTTCCCCTAAAAATCTCAGTATATTCCGAACACCAATCTCTTAATCTGTGCAAGTTTCACAGCTTAAAACCCATCAAACACAACTTCACAAATTCAATCCAGTTTCAGCGTCCTGCATTATTTAGCGTGTCCCCTGGAATCCAGCACCCAGCACGTACCTTTTCAGGCTGAGAGAAGGTTCCTGCATTACAAGGAGTTCTGGGATCCCACAGTTTAACTGTTTGATCCCAGCTTCCAGTCACCATCACATTCACCTCTGGGCAGTACTCAACACACCTGATGGGAGCATCATGGGCACCCACAAGGTTTTCTGTAAGAAAGTACAATACACTGTAACTTTACTGGCCCTACCAACACACAGAATGTGTGAAATAAAGAATAAAAAAAGGACTCTACTGCAGTACAAACATTTTCTGACATTCCATGGGTGCATTTCTATGCCAGGACTCTCTCTAAGGATAGCTCAGACTTCTGAAACACAAGTTTGGCAAAGAAAAGGATTGTTAAATTTAAACTTTACCGCTCACACTTGTTTGTCAAGCCCTGGCTATTGGTTGGCTCTGATGACTATGTCTGGCTGAGATTTGCTTTTCTCTTTAACACACACACAAAAAAAAAGTGAGACAAACTAGTTCCACGTTTTGCATCAACAAGGCACTGGAACTGTTATTTTCAAGCAATGTTTTGTTAGGAACAAAATGTAGTACAAGGCCCTGCTTGACAAAGCAAAAGCTTTATACACCCTCTGCCATGAAAGATCATTATTCTAAACACACTAAAATCACAAACCTTTGAAAAATAACATGTTCAGGTTTAGTTCAGCTTGGCTAATTCGCCCTAATTGAGACACTGCAGCACATGGGGGTTTGGATATTCAGGATTATCATCAGAAATGCAATTCGAGGCATCCTACAACAAGCACCTACCAAATTTTCTGGTAACCTGACCGATTCTTCCCCGCTTTTAGCTGGTACTTATTAGGGCCAATAGTTACTCTCCAGACACTTAAATATCCCCCATCTAAAGAACTTTAAACACACCCTGTTCATGTAAATATAAAAATCTGAAGTTTAGCCCAGCTGGTGAGACCATTCATTACCCAATCTGCTCACCTTGGTCCGTGTTTAAATCGTGCATTTTCAGCTGCTGATCCAGCCCTCCACTCCAGGCATGGGTAGGATCCTATAAAGCATAAAATTTCACCTTAGGACATTGCATTAATTTTCCATGGCTGCTACATACATTTCATTTCCTGGGCTCACAGCAAAGAACTCTCTTTCATGAGTTTTGGGAAGATGGGAATTGAGACACAAGGGTTAAGATCTGGCCCAGATTTAAACAGGCAGACAACAGAAGCTCTGCCAAATTTTTAAGTGCTTTGAGCTACATGTATTTTTTTTAAGTTTAAAGTAAAACTAAAAAAAAAAAAATTTAAAAGGCAATTAGAGGCTCTTACAAATCATTTCAAACCCAGAGCATTAAAAAAACACAGAAACCAAGGACCTAACAAATGTCTCACTTGGAAAAACGCCGCGTTTTCTGGACAACCCAGTGTGGGAAGGTTAAAAAGAAAATACTAATTGGCTCTGGGCACTTCTTGCGGGTAAGGATTTCTGGCTCTATCCTCCCAGTACAACTCTTTGTGAGGAGCACACACACAGTTCACCACTCCAGAAACAGCACAAACCAGCTTCAATCACTTTTGCCTCCCACTTGTACCAGGAGTGAGTTGCTTGTGTGCCTGCTCCTTCACAGGCAATCCCTGCATTTAGGACTGGACTGATGTTCATTAAATAAGGAGCTAATTGGCAGAAGTGAACTGTATTTTTCAGCCTATATTTCAGGTAGCGTTTTTCTCCCCTTTAATTTCAGGGAGTGACAGTTTCTCATACCTTGGGCACTGCACGTCTGTAAAATAATAATTAAAAATAACCTCCCACACTTACATAAAAAGCACAGTCCAGGACAGCTCCTGAATGCTGATATTTGAGTCTCATGGTGTTGGCAGGGACATCATAGAGCCGAACAGTCGTGTCCCAGGAGGAAACAAGCAGAAACTGACACGTGTTTGGACTGAACTTCACCGATGAAATACCATCATCTGGAGTTTGGTTCAGTTTGAACTCGTTTGATCCCGTCATCTGCAGACAATAAAGGCACAGACACAATCTGAGTGGTTACAGGAGCATAGGCCCAGCAGGTCAGCAAGATAAACTCAGACACCTGCAAGGCAGCCCAAAGGAAGCCTCAAAAGTTTAGTGCCTTTGACACACAAGATCAGAACACCCAGATTTCTGACAAACTCTAACATTCAATCCCTTTCCAAAACCTCAGTAAATTCCTTCCCCTACAGAGAACCTCTAAATACTAAATATAACATCAGATAAACAGCACAAATACATTATCATCATCTTACATATTGTTACTTACAAATGTACTTCCCTTGCTCTGCTCGTGTGTGTGACTGCGTTTTTTAAATTAAATATCTAAAAGTTACTGTGAGCATCAAGAAGTCACTTTAAAAAACACATATAAGCAGAAAGGAGTCTCATTTGAAAACTCTAAAAAGTGTTGATTTGTTCCTCATTTGGTATGGCTGCCACAATCTTCCAAGAATTGCAATTGGATTATCTTTTATGTAGGTCTGGGCTGTCTGCAACTTCCCATTCTTTAGGTTTCCATAAGTGCTATAAAATGTTTTTTCCCCCTCTTTTAGAATCCAAAGGGCAGGTAAGAAAGGGAGGTTGTGTTCTGTAGGGTAATGATGTAGAAAGAACATGTAAATGTGATGTGACTAGAAAAAAAAAAAAAATCAACCATTCAATGACAGATCAGTGACTCTGAAGGCAACTGCAGCACCCACTGCAGTTTTGTTGCATGTACAAAAATTCCAAGGACAGCAGAGCCTATGAACTGCAGATTCCAGCTGGAGAACAGTTCAAACTTTGCAAACACTCTAAAAGAAATTGCTCGTGACGTGTACACCAACAAAGCAACCAAAACTTTTCTTAAGGTGTATTTTTTTTAAGGCTTCACAAAACCTTAACAGCTCATTTCCCTTATGCCAGAGGAGCAGAGAAGTAAATTATTTCAGATTTTCTGTCACACTGTCACTCCTGAATCTGGATGTGCAAGTGCAGAGGTAAGATTACACCCCTGACAATAAATCAGGAGAGGATGAGCAGATGAACGAGGGCAAGGTTGAAATTTAGGGCACAGTGATTCCAGTTCAGTGCTTGTCAGTAACTGGACAGTCATCAAGTTGTGTTATAAAGTGAGCAACACACACATTCTCACACTGGAGAGACTTCCTGAGTGGGAGCTTTGGCAGGTGCTCTGCAAGACATCCTTCAAAAAAAAACCCAAAAATCCCACCCACTGTGTCAACACAAAGTGGTAGTTCTGCCATTTAAACATGAAATGAAGGGGGGAAAAAAGCACTTTTAATAAGATGAAAGCTTCTTTCTAAGCCCCTTCTTCCAGCTCTGCTTTGGGAATACTTGGAAAAAGGGAGGCTTGAGATTTATCCACACATCTCTCCATAGGAAAACTACAAGGAATTCAGCATCACCTGCAGCAGTGAATGCTTTAGATGGATGTCCAGAGACACAAAATCTAAAGGAATTCAAGACTGGGAAAATTAGACTGGACGTGGTAATTGCCTTGTCTACTTGTGCCAGAAAACTCAAACAGCAAACACAAGGATGTGAGGTACAAGTTGTTGTATTATTTGAGGCCTGGTATGAGTTATTAATCAGCCCAGGAAGCAAAGTTAGTTATATAAGACACCTGGAAGGATCTCCCAAAGGTATTTTTAATCCAGAAAAACATACATAATATCAGAATTTAAATATATCCTGCCTCTAACACACTCTAAAAAAAAAAAAAAATAAACGCACAAAGAGCTCTGCATTTGCACAAAAACAGCTGCTTCACAACCAGCATTTCCAAACCACGGAGTCAAGCCCACCTCAAACAACGAAGTGCTGGTAAAATGTTGAGGCCCAGAAGAAAATAACTCTTAAAAAAATAAGACGTTATAGGCTGAAACTGCGATTCTGAGTTAGACACGGGGTTCAGTTTTAGGAAAAAAAACCACAACTGGTTTTTAGCGAACAGGTAAGAAACCTGTGCCTTTACAGCCCCCCTCGGCACAGCTGCCCGACCAAAGCAGAGCGCCTGGGTGAGAGCCAAGCCCGCGCTTTTAACACGAAAACATCAAATCCAGCCGTACCGTTTTCATGTTGGACGAGCTCCTCCCGCCGCTCCGCGCGGCGCTCGGAAAAACCTCCGGGAGTCACGGCAGAGCCGCCGGGGCGTCGGTCGCTGTCACGGTCCGGCCGGGGAGAAGCACGTCGGGATGCGGGAGACGCTGCGGGCAGGGAAGGGGAGAGAGTGAAGGGAGGGCCTGGGAACGGGGAAGGGACGAGGCCGCACCGGGGGGAGGGGGGGTGAGGCCGCCCCCAGAGTCCGGCTCCCCGTCGGGATCCCGACCCCAGTCCTGGTTCGGATCCCGGTCCAGATTCTGGGTTCCCATTCCCATTCCCGGTTCCGATCCCGATCCCGATCCCATTCCCGGCCTCACCTCCGCCGCCGCCGCCGCCTGCCGCGCGCGCGCACAGCCGCCCGCCCCCGCGATTGGCCGGTTCGAACGCGCGTGACGCCGCCGCGTGCCCGGCGTGCGCCGCGCGCTTCCCCCCCCCCCCCTTCCCCGCGGGGCACGCCGGGAGCTGTAGTCCGGCGGGGCCGAGGCCGGCATGGGGGGACTTGCCTCCTTGTCCACTGTCCCATCCCGGCCGATAACGGGAGCTCCCCCGGGGGGAGTCACGCGGGGCTGGTGTGGGAGGAAAGAGCGGTAGGGTTCGGCAGCGTTAACGTGCGAACCCGAAATAGGAGTTATTACCCCTAAAACAGAGACCCGAATTGAGTCCCTCCGTCCCCCCTCGCCCCCCCCCCCATCCCACCCCGGCTGCCGGGACCCCCGGGCAAAGGGCTAAAACACAGCGTTTTCCTTCCCTGCTCTGAAACAGCGTTATTTACCGCTGGGGGATTTTGTTTTTTTTTTTGTTTTGGTTTGGTTTTGGGGGGGGTTTTTTGGTATTTTTTTCCGCTGTCCTCGTCGCTGCTGCTGTGACACCCCCCCTCCCCCGCCATCCCCGCTGTCGGTACCGGCGCCGGTGGCCGCGGTTTGATCGCCGCTTTGCTGCGGGATTTACTGGGTTGTGAGTGACCGATCGTCCCCTCCGACGTGGGGCAGCCGCCGTGGATGCCGAAACACAAGCACTGCCCCCGTTACCGAAACTTTTCGGGGAACACCCCTTCATCCCCCAGCCGAGAGCAGCGCGCCGAGGGGCCACGGGCGGAGGGGACGGGCCTGGGATTCCCTGCAGGAAACGAGATAAAGAGCAAAAATGCAGGGAAAAAAAAATAAATAAACCCTCTGCGTTTAAAGTCGTTTTCCCCGTGGATCCATCCCGTCCCGGCTGCGGGCGTACCCCTGTGCCGGGGGTCCCCCACTCGGGGGGGGACACGCGACCGAGGTGGCAAAAAATTTACAAACGAGGCTTAAAACGAGGTTTAATTTTTTTTTTGTCGTTGTTGTTTCCTTTCTTTCTTTAAAAATATTTACAGATCTGAAATAACGCTTTTTTAATTATTTTTTTTTTCTTTTCAAGTGGCAGGATAGCGGGAGGGGGCTCTCGGTTCTCCCGTCCCTCCCTATCAGTTCGATTCCTGTGTCCCCGCCGTGGGGGCGGCCCGAGACCCCGCACGGAACCCCCGCGGCGGCTCCAGTCCCGCTCCTGGTTCTGGTGCCGGTCCCGACGGGGCGGGAGGGGCGGAGGCTCAATAGTCGATCTTGTTGTACAGGTTGTAGAGCGGTAAGGCCGAGAGGTTGCTGCCGGGGTAGTAGAGAGGGGCGGGGAAGGCGATGGACCGGGGCACCGGCACTCGCAGGAGGGAATTGTCCCTGAACACCAGCGGCATCCCCACCAGAGTCTGCGCCGAGGCGTGGGCCATGTTGGCCGCCTCCAGCTCGGCCGAGAGCTGCCGTTTCCACTTGTTCCTGCGGTTCTGGAACCAAGTCTTCACCTGGGTCTCGGTGAGCTGCAGGCTGGAGGCCAGGCAGGCCCTCTCCGAGCTGCTCAGGTAGCGCTTCATGTCGAAGGTGGATTCCAGTTGGTAGACCTGGCTGCGGCTGAACACCGTGCGCGTCTTCTTCTTGGCGGCGCCGGCCTGCCGGTCCCCGCCGTCGCGCTGCCGGTCCCCGCAGGAGGGCGAGGAGGGTCCCAGCGGCTTCTCCTTCTCGTCCTTACAGTCCTGCTGCGGGGCCGAGAGGAAGGGCCCCCTCTCTGCGCTGGCCACCGCCGCCGCCGCTCCGCTCCCCTTGGCGCTGCCTGCAACAGAGCGACAGCGCGGGGGTCGCACGGTGGGCAGCACCGGGACCCCCGACGGCAGAACCCCCCGCCCCGGAGCGAGGCGAGACCCTGGGCAGGCGCTCTGCGCCTCTGTTCCTCGTGGAAGACAAAATCGGCAGGGCGAGAAGGCATTCCCTTCTGGGCTACCCCCGTCCCTCCATCACATACATGGATGGATGGATGGATGGATGGATGGATGGATGGATGGATGGATGGATGGATGGACAGGTGGGTGCGCGTGCCTCAGCGAAAGCAGCTGAGTGCCAGCCTTCCTATCCGACACGACCCGGCAGATTTTACTATACAGCACCGCATTTCACACGCCGTTTATTCAGAATTAATGCTAAAAAAATTTAAACATCGTTCTTCCCTTTGCCCGAGTGCTGTAAATAACCAGAATCTAAAGAAAACGAGCTTTATCCATGGCACCACATCCCTGGGGGAATCAACCCCGGGTGTGGTGGGAAAGAAAAAATTAAAAAGCCACCCTATTTTTCCTGGAGTTCCTTCCTCCCCGCATCACCCACGGACGGCGCAAATCCTGTGTGCCCCGAAAGCAGAGAGGGTGCGACATGTGCCCCCCTCCCACTTCCCGCGGGGGCTGGGCCGCGGCCCGTCCCGGTGGGTCCCATCCGCCCCATCCCATCCCATCCCATCCCATCCCATCCCATCCCGGTACTCACCGAGACAGGTGAAGCTGAGGGGCTGGTGCTTGTGGCACGCCTCGGCGGGGCCCTGAGCCTCGGGGCAGAAGCAGCCGCGGTGCTTCCAGCTCTCCTCCGGCTCTTCATCCTCCGAGGAGAGGGAGAGGGTCCTGGCGCGGGCGGGCCAGGCGGGCGCCCTGCCACCGCCTTCCCGGGGGGGCTCGGCACTGCCGCTGCCCAGGATGGACTGGATGGTGAAACTGGAGATGGGAGCAGCAGCCGGACAGCACTTGCTCGGGTCTTCTTTGCTGCTCATCCTGGGTTCATAAGAAAGCAGAGGAAGGAAGCTCTCGCTTTAGAGGGGGCGCGGGGTGGGGGTGCCCCGGCAGCCCGCGGGGAGCCGTCGGGGGGCTGGTTTCGGGGGGCGCTCGGGGCGTGCGGCGGGCGGCTGTCCCCGCGCCGGCCCAGGCGGAATGCATGCTCCTTCCCCCGCGTCCCTATTGATCTGCGGGCGCCGGGCGGCGGGGCTTCATTTGCATGGAGGTGGCCTCCGCCGCGCCAATCACGGCGGCGGCGGACACGGAAAGTTTGGAAACCCGCGGGGTACGGGAATGATGGGGCCTGGGGGAGGCACCGAGGCCGGGGGGAAACCCCTGCGGGGCCCTCACCGTGGTCCCCGGGGTCTACACTGACCCCGCGCCCCCGGGGGAGGGCTGATGGGCGCCCGCCATCCCTCCTGCACTCCACCCCGAGTGGGCGAGAGGGACGTGGGCTGAATGGCTTATGCCTCCCCAGGGGCGGGGGGTGTTGGGATAAACACCTTGTGCATATCCGGGGATCTTTACACTTCTCCTCATTAGAGGAGGGGAAAAAAAAACCTGTCACGGTGCGTTTCCTGCTCGGCAGCGCTGGGAAACCTTCCAGAGCTTGGGATTTGCAGCCGGGAACAAATGTCCCACGAAATGCCTGCCGCGTTGTCATCCCGCGGTCTGGGAGCCGTAGGGAGCAGGGAGGGAGGGGGTGTCCCGCTGCATTTCCAAATAAACTTTGCAAGGAATCAGGGGCTCTTCCCCTCGGGAGGGGGGATAAATTACAGCGGCCGCTGCTCTTCTCCCTGTCCTTGGAAAGGGAAACCTGCGGGTGGCATCCGCTCTGTCACACCTATCTCCAAGGGAACGTGGGGCAGGGGGCCCAGGGCAGGGACCCCGCAGGGGTCCTCCACCTTCCCGATAAGGCACGGAGCCGCGGCTGGAAGCCTGAGGGACTCCTCAGGCCTTTTTTTGGGACCTGCAACCCCTTTTCCTCGGAGATGCCAGGCGGAGGCTGAGCCCCGACGGCTGCCTGGAACCGGGAGCTGGGGCCTCCCTGTCACCAGCATGAGATCGGTGCCTGCTTCCCTCCCCGGGAAGCCCCAGAAAGGAGCCCCGGTAAAGGGCCAGCATGGAAGGCACCAGGCCGGTCCCCCACCAGGTGCCTCGCGATGCCGACTCCTCACTCCCCCTGCCCCCGGGTAGAGCCTCCCACCCGCTCCGCCTCCATTTCCCCTCTGCTGCGACTCCAGAGGGAGAAACCCCCTCTCTGGGCCCTTTTTTCCCTGTGGACACCCGTGTCCGTGGGTGGGGGCTGCCCCCGAGCCCGCAGCCGTCCGCGTCCGGGCTGTTGCAGCCCCCCGTACGGCCGGGGAGGAAGCCCGAGGAGGGGAGCGAGTGGGAAGCGCTGCTCCGGCTCGGAAATCCGGGTGTTTTTTATCGCATCCATGTCCAGGTGCAATATCCTTGGCCTTGGCAGGGGCCGTGGCACAGGGTTTTTAACCCCGGGTTGCCCGAGCGATGTGGGGCGGGGGTCTCTGCCGGCCCCAGCTGTTGATTCCTCCCCCTCCCCGGTGCGGTCGTTCACTCCCTCCAGAAGCAAACCCCCCTCCAAAAAAAAAAAAAAATCAAATCGGGGAAAGCAAAGAATGAGATGGAAATATACAAATCAATAGAGACAAATGTCAAGACGTTTTAAAATGACATTTTCATTAACTCCGAGTCACCATATTATGTCTGGTATATTGAATAAAGTACTTATAATATAATTAGGTATAGCGAGATGACGACTGTTACCCAGACCAGCGGCATAATCTTTAACTACTTAACTACTTGATAGACTCATTAATGGACTAATTGATTAGGAAAAGTGTTCCAGCTCCTCCTCTCCCTCTGAGGGGCAGGTGCTGTCCTGTTTTACCACATTAACCTTTTCAGTGCTTTTCAACAGGGTCGCGACACATTACAAATGGTCAGCTTTAATCATGATGTCAGCTCATTAACCCGGAAAGACCCCGCACTGAAATACAATTTAAGAAATCGTCCTTCATCCCGCTCTGCCGCCCCGGCTGGCCCCGCACCCAGACCCAGCACCCCTCCCGCGGGCGAGCAGCGGGGCCAGGGGGCTCCGGGCAAAAGCCGTCGAAGGGGACCTGCCCTACCTGGGGAGAGCCCCTGGGGGCTGCCAGCCCTCGGATACCTGGTGGGGACAGGCCCGGAGCAGGGAGGGAAGGCGACAGAGGGGCAGTCCCGCTCCCCCAACAGCCCCTCGAGGTGACACCACAGCACCAGTGGCCTCCAGCTGCCGCCCAGAGCAGCTCCTTCCCCTCGAAGCCCACCAGAGTCCTTCCACCGGGAGATGGCCCTGCTCGTGGGAGCCTCCCGGGTGGGCCAAGGGGATACTCCAGCGCTTTGGGACACGGATTCTGGCGCGGGCCAGGATGCATAAGCACTGCTGCCAGGCGTGGGCTCTACTCGGCCAGAGAGAGAAAACGAACAGATATCCTTGAAATCAGTATTTCGGGCGAAACTTGGGAAACGGCCTCTCCACTCGGGATGGAGGG
>NW_020956901.1:15000-18235 GCF_003031625.1 Empidonax traillii
AATCTGGTGGTTGGGAAGTTTATATGTTTCCCCCCGCTGTTTGCTATACACAGACAACCTCTATTTACTACCAAATAAAAGAAATACATGTGTGTTTCGACCACAAACAGACGAGCTAGTTCTGTTCAGCCAAGCTCAAAACAGTGGCCGAGAAGAACCGTGTTATCTCTCGAATTGCAAACAAAGGCAGAGATTTGCCGAGCGGGGTTGCAGCAGTAAACAGAAGCGGCCGCGGAGTTGCCAACAACCGAGGGGAACGAAGCAACTTTCTTCGAATCGCACCCACCTCCCCGCCAAACAATTTTTGTTTCTGGGGAGATGAATTCTTTTTCCACCACTCAAAGCGATTGCTTTCACTCCGTCCCAGAGTGATGTGGGATCGCCAGAAACCTTAGGCAGGGCCAAAGGTGCGGGAGGAGGGGGGGTTTCCCTCGTTAACCTGTCCCGCTCCTGGCCGGCTCCAGGCCGGCGCTCCCCTCCCGGGAGCGGCGCAGGGCAGCGGGAAGAGCCGGGGCTGGCGGAGCCCTCGCTCGGTGGGCATCTCCCTTGGAAGAGAGACATTAAACAGCTCGCTTCCCGTTTAGCTGAAGTGTTGAGGGATAGGATGGAGTTTGGGGAGACTTTCTGAAGGCTTGAGAAAAGCCTGAGCGCCAGGCTCGGCTTGCTGCCGATGCGAACAGGAGGGAGCATCCCGCTCCGAGGGATCCCTCCCGGCCGGGTGTGGAGAAATCCCGGCTGCGGGAGAGGGGTTGCTCGTGGGGCAGCGAACCGGGCTCGCAGGCCCTCAGCCTCCCGCCCAACTTCACCCAGCAGTTTCACAGCATCTGTCTGCTGTCGATGCTGCGGTGTGCGAGAGCAGCGGGAAGCAGGAAAGCTGGAATATGGTTAGATTTTTTTTTTTTTTTTTGCTTCTTTCTTTTTTTTTTTCCCCTTAATTAAAAAAAAAAAAAATCCTGCTGAACTCCATCAACCCCACCAAGATTCATTCCCCTGGGAAATGGCCCTGGCAGTCCCGGGACAGGCAGGACGGACCGGTGCCCGCTGGTGCCCGCACCCGCGCAAAGGCCGCGCTGCGGGGCCGGGGCCGCGCTGGAGTCCAGAAGGCTCCTTCCTCGGCTAGGGAAAGACCGGGAGGGTCCGGAATCGTTTTCCGGGTACTGACCAGGAATAAATGAGCTTTTTTTCCTTGCCATTTGATAACATCGTGCTGCCGCGCTGTAAAATGGAAGGACCTATTTACTATGACAACAATATTTTTAATGGGCTGCAAGCGACTTGTCCCAAAGTTGGTACTGCAAACAGCAAAGGCATCGCTCTGTTTGTAGGCGACACAACCAGCACCGTATTTTGACTCCGAAACTCTGTTTATTTTTCATTTATGACCCATTGCCGGGGTTTTTATCCCAAACGAAAAGAAAACGCAGGATTATCTTTTCGCAACGCTGAGTTTTATTTTGATTTCTTTGGCCCGAAATCCTGCCCTCGGCGCTATCAACATGTCGATTCGGGCCAATCTGCGGGAAGCGGAGAGCGATCCTATCTCCAAATAACCCTGCCGGGGGTATTAGCACGCGTGACGGCTCCGGCCGTGGGCAGAGGGCGCAGCCCGGGGGGGTTGGACACCCTACGGCAGCCCCCGGAGGAGGGGGAGATGGGAAGGGCAGTACCGGTGGGGGACGCAGAGGAAGAGGCGGCCAGAAGTTCAGGGGAAGCCCCCGGGAAGGGGAGGAGGCCCTCCCGTGGGAAGGGACACCCCTCGCCCTCCCCCGTCCCAGGGAGCTCCCTGGGAGTCTGCGACCCTTCCCTCGGGGTTACCGAGTCGCCGGAGGTGGGAAAGTTCCCCCCCCCCCGCCACCCCCGATCCGCTTCCCATCGGAGGGGCCTCCGGACACCTGCTCCAAGGATTCCCGGCAGGGGCGGCTCCGTGCCCTGGCCCCCGCACCCCGAGCAGGGCCGGTAGCGCTCCCAGAAAACCCCTGGGTTATTTTTTGTTTATTTCTTTTTATTATTATTTGTTGCCGTTGCTTATATTTTCTCTCTCTCTCTCTCTTTTTTTTTTTTTCTTTTCCCCCATCCAAAACCACACTTAAAAAAATGATAAGGAATGGGTTTTATTGATTTTTTTTTTCCACCACAACATTAAGTTTATAACAATATAGGCTGTTTTAAAAATAGGACCGATCCCTAACAGAAAGCGAGAGGGCAGAGAGTACAACCGAAAGGGGAAAACAAAATTTAAAATAAAATAAAGGAACCAACCAACCCAAACCCTTGGGAAGACAGCAAACAATGGTCAGACAACAGGTGAGTAGACACTAAGACAGAGAGAGACTAGAGGTGTCCACTCCTCACTTGATTTCTGCCTATTAAAATCCACATACTCAATGGACTTTAGAAGAAAACTGTACATCATATCAAATAAATTAAAATTACCCTAAAGTTGATTGTCCTTCACTTAAAGCGCCCAGCTCACCGAATCTCCCTTATTTTATTCGCATAACCGGGCTGATGTTAATTCCCACGCCTTGCTCCTCTCTTCTCACTTTCCTTCGCTCTTAATTCTTTTTTATGTTTGTACAACATGAACGAATGCAGGTTTACAATGCTAAAAACCCTTTCCTCACCATTCAAATAAAAGCAGTGCTTTAAGAATCATCGTACAATATTGCACAGTTCAAAAGTACAATAATAATAATAATAATAATAATTAGTGTTACAAAAGAAAGCAAAAGGGTACAGATTTTTTTTTTCTCCCCAAAATACCGAAATAACTTTACAAGGAAAAAAAAAAAAAAAAAAAAAAAAAAAAAAAAAAAAAAAAAAAAAAAAAAAAAAAAAAAAAAAACAAAACAACCAGACAACTAGGAAAACAAGAATTATAAACAAGAATTAAAAATGTCTAAGTAAACGATAATAAATAAGGGTCACTCAAAGTGTGCGGGCATATTTAACCGTTCACTTTGAGGCTGTATTTCTTGCTCGTAAAAGTCCCCATGACAGAATCAGAAAGGTACAAAAGGTGGGCAAGCAAAGAGGCAAAGGTCTGCTTAAATGAAAAGCCTTGGTCGATGAAGTTTGAGTCACGACAGGATCAGGAGCCTGAATAATTATTTGGAGGCAGAAGGAGAGGTCCGAAAGGAACAGAAATTCAGCTTCCCGTTAGCGTTTGGCAAATCTCGAGGAGTGGCCTGGGATCATTCCTTTTTTATTATTATTAATCCTTTCTTTCCCCCCC
>NW_020956901.1:18943-21117 GCF_003031625.1 Empidonax traillii
TTTTTCCCCTAGATTTTTGTGACTTTCCTCCTAACACCACACACGCCGAGGGGTCCCCCCCCACCCCCGCACCTCTCTCCACCCAAACCCCGTGCTCCGCAGACGCCGGCGGGGTGGGCAGCACGAAGGGCTGGAGTACTTACAAGCGGGCGGGTGCCTTGCGCGCCTCTCCGCGCCCCTCCGCGCAGCGGCGGGCGGGCTCAGACGGGCCGCAGGAGCGGCACGGAGGTGACCACGGGGTGGGAATAGTAGACGGGGTGAGGGAAGGTGAGCAGGGGCTGGGTGCCGGGGGCTCCGCCGCCCCCCGCGCCCCCCTCCGCGCCCGAGTTCTCGTGGTACAGGATGGGGACGCGGACGATGCGCTGCGCGGCCGCGTGGCTGAGGTTGGCCGCCTCCAGCTCGGCCGCCAGCTGCCGCTTCCACTTGTTGCGGCGGTTCTGGAACCAGATCTTCACCTGGGTCTCTGTCAGGTGGAGGGAGGCGGCCAGGCCGGCCCGCTCCGAGCTGCTCAGGTAGCGCTTCATGTCGAAGGTGGACTCCAGCTGGAAGACCTGGCTGCGGCTGAACACCGTGCGCGTCTTCTTCTTGCGGCACGGCTTCTTCTCCGGGCTCTCCTCCCGCTTCTTCCAGTCCTCTGCGCCTCCCTCTTTCTTCGCCTCCTCGGAGTCGCTCTCCTCCAGGACGATCTCGTCGGGGCTCTTGGAGTCCAGCTCCTTCTGCTCCCCCTCCGCCTTCAGCAGCGGCTCCGGGGAGTCCCGGTCGGTGCCCGAGGCGGGGGACGAGTCCCTCAGCAGGGATTTCTCTGCGGCTGGATGGGAAGGACGAAGCGGGGGATGAAGAGGGAGGGATAAGGGGACACAAAGAGACACCTTCACCACCCGGCCCCCGCATCCCGTCGGGGGGAAAAAACGGGACGAGCCGGCCGGACCCCCGCGTGGCCCCGCCGGCAGCTTCACCCCCCACCCCCGCGGTGCCCACCGCGGCCGCCCCGCCGGGGAGGGAGGGAAGGGAGTTGCGGGGAGCGGTACCTTCGGTGCGGGGCAGGTGGGCTCCGGCCGGCGTCAGGGCGTACGGGTACCACCAGGTCTGGGCGCGCTCCAGGCAGTGCGCGCTCAGGGCGAAGCGCGGCGCCGGGATCTCGAAGCGGGGGAAGGCGAGGTCTCCCACCTGCGAGAGGGCGAAGCCGGCGCCGTCCACCGCCGCCTTGCCCGAGGGGGCGAACAGCGCCCGCGGCTGCTTGGGGGGCGCCTTGGGGGGGCCGCCGTTGAGCAGGTTCTTGATGTAGAAGGACTCCTTGGGGGGAGGCGGCGGGGCGCTGGGTGGCTCCTGCCCGGTCTCCGGCATCCTCCGGTGCCCGCCCGGCTCCTGCCCGCCGCTGGCCCCGCAGCCCGGCGCGCAGGTGGCGGCTCCCGGCGGCGCGGGGGACGGGAGCGGAGGGGCGGCGTGGGAGCGCGGCGGCGGGGCCGGCCGGGGGCCCCTCGCATGGGGGGGCGGCAGGACGGGGGGCCGGGGGGACCCGCGCAGCCCGAGGCACCGGGGGGCTGCTGCGGGCAGGCGGAGAGCCGGGGTCGTCGCTGCCGCCGCCGCCGCCTCCCGCCGCCGCCGCTGCTGCTGCGTCAACCTGGCGCCGGATGCTAATGATGAAATCAAAATGTCATCCCCGCTCCGCGCGGGGAGCACGCGGCGATTGGGCGCGCACAAAGGCGAATGGGATCAGGCGGGAGGCGGCGGGAGGAGAGGGCTCCGCGCAGCCCCTGCCCCGCAGCCGCCGCGGCCCCGGCCCCCCCGCCCTCCCCGCCCCGACGCGCCGCCGTGCCCGGAGGCAGCGACCGCCCGCCCGTCCCCGGCGACGCAGAGTCCAATGAGGCGGCGAGCGGGGCCGGGCCCGAGGCACAAAGGGACCGGCTGGGCGCAGGGAGCGCGGCGGGAGCGGCGGGAGGCGAATGGCTCGGGACGAGCCGCTCCTGCCTCAAAACCGCGCCCGCCCCGCCGCGCCGCCCCCCGCGCCCCCGCCCCGCACCGACGGCAACAAAAGCCGCCCGCGCCGCAGGGGGGGGCGGCGGGACGGGCCGGGCCCCGCCGGGATGTCGGGGCACCGGGATATCGGGGCACCGGGGCACCCCTGCGCTGGGCACAAAACGACTTAGCGGACGGCTGCGGGGCGGTGGATGCGG
>NW_020956901.1:22994-35494 GCF_003031625.1 Empidonax traillii
GAAAAAGGAAGGGTAAAGAAAGGAGGAGGAGGAAGGAAAGAAAGAATAACTCAGCTGTGGACTGAGTTATTTTTGCATATAGATACATGCAACAATCTCTCCATTTAAGCATTTTAATACTCTAATCAAATGTGATTTCTCTTGCCAATTCCTTTTAAAGACACTCACTGGGCAATTTGAAGCAAGACATCTTTTATCTGAGTCAAACTTCTCAGTGGTGTTAATACTTGTAAGGTATCCCCAGGAGTACTTCTTCCCCTGAACACTTGGGGTTACAAATAGAGGCAAAATTTATACAGAGTAATGTAGCATTTTTGGCTGCAATAGACCTGGTATCTCATGTACCTTTGTCACATCTTGAGGATGGGGCTCAGCAATTATTGTTTTATAGAAATATTCTGGTTTTATTAAGAACTATTTCTTGTTTCTGCTCTTGTAGACAACGTAAAGGCACCAGGCAAAGCAAATATTATCAGAAAATTTTCAAAGAAATGCTATTTCTCTGGAAACACTCCTCAACTCTGGCATAATGTCTACAGAAAAAAAGAGACACAACATAGTTTTTATAGAGAAACCAGTCCATAGACGCTTAACTTGATCTCCTGGGCTAAAGCTCTGTGTTATTTGTTTGCAGGTCTTACATGAAAAACCAAGGGTGCAAAGTTCTTATAGAAGACCCCAATGTATTTCTCCATCTCAGTGAAGATTTTATTTAGATATGAACCACCAAAATAATTCTGTAACTCCCACCCTTTTCCATCCATCTTTCACTGCTTTGGTAATTATGAGGTCTTAATCCCTTTGGAGTCCCTCAGGGCAAACAACTCATGGTAGAAAACCAAACAAGGATGAAAAATCAAACCAGCGTCTGGAAATGTTAAAAGAAATTCTCACTTTGCAATTCTTTATTACAAAAAAAACAAACCAACCAACAAAAAACAAACAAACAAACAAACCCACAGTGCTTTAAAAGAGCCTTTCTACATCTCTATCATTTAGGGTCCAAAGGTTTCTCACATATTTATGTGTTTTATTTATTCCCCCTCCCCGGGAACATCTGGATGTTAAAGACTGGTATTGACCATTCCCCCCATGCCCACTGGTGATGGAGCTGAGTGGATTTTGCTGCAGTCTTTCTTCATTTCTGTTTCCAGACCTGCCCTCCTACCATTCCATTGTAAACAGATAATTATTATTTCATTAGCGTTCCAATTCAGAATTAATTGGCTAATTTACACATGGATCAATTGTATAAATGTGATGTTTGTGATAGGTCCTTGATATGATTTAAAGTAATTGTTTATTTTCGGGTTTTGGCTGTATTGTATTGCGAAGTGATTTATCCCCTTATTTATCCTGTCTCGGCACTGCCTCTTCTTTTTCATTATTTTCCTAAAGAGCTGCACTCTTGCTAGGCTCAAGCACGAACCTGTGTGGGGTGGTTCTGTGGTTCCCACACTTAGATGAGCTCCAAAAAGCCCTGCCTGGCAGCCTGCTGGTGTTACCTGCTCACAGAGCACTGTGCCCACAGCCCTGTTTGCCCGGCAGGAATTGCCCACTGCCGGCTGTATTTACCCAGATTCTTGTACCACCTTTAGAGCTGCCGTCCCTGAGTGTCCCCTCTGCAACCACGGGGGACAAACGTCCGTCACTTTGGGTTCAGTTTTCTTTTTTTTTTTCAGCCTGAGGAGAGGGCAATGCTGAGTTTCCTTGCTCCTTTGTTCGTCCAAGTGGGAGCCCAGCGGTGGGGGATCGCGGGCAGGACTCGCAGGGCAGGAGCAGCGAGGTTTGCACCTGCTTCTGCTCTCGCAGAAGGTTTCTGGTGGGGGCAGGACCTCCTCCCGCACAGCCTGGCGTGTTTTTGCAGAAGGCACCGGCCAGTCAGTCTCCCTAAACCATCCCCATGCCCTCCCAAAGGTATCTGCAGCATTTGGCCTTACAGCAGTTGTAGGCAAGCAGTAATTCACCAAGACACTGCTTGATTTCATGGCTGACTTTGAACATTCTTCCACAGGGAAGTGCTGAAGCACCTCCTTGCATCAGGCTTTAGATGCTGAGGAGGAGAGGGGAAAAAAAAAAAAAAAGTATGAGAACATAGTTAACAGCTTGCCCCCCACAGAAACACTCCTTTCCCAGGCAATCAAAATGAATTCTTCCCCCACCAGATTTTATCTGCTGTCCAGGCAGATAAGCACAATTTTGGGAATGCCAGAGATTAGCTGCTGTAGAGTTTGAGCCCTTGTCAATGGCTCTCCTCTTCCTACTGCGAATCTTGCCAGATCACCGGTGCCTTCCCAAAATCTGAGTTAATCAGAAACAAGGCATTTATCTGTCATTCTTTCAATTGCTTCTTCTGAAAGGCAGTATTGGAAACAGAGGTTACCCAGAAGAGGGATGCTACTTTCCCATCATAAGGAATGCCTCTTTGCAGGATGTATTTGATAAGGATGTTTTATTCAAGGCTGGAAAAACTACAAGGGAGTTGTGCTTTGTAGCCTGTCTCAGGTTTCACCAGGCTGACTGTATCAGGGGGTATGTGACGTGTGTGGGTTGAGAGGTATTTTGGAACAGTTAAAGTTGTTCCCTTATTATGCCTTACAATGGCATTTTTGTGCCTTTAAATGGAAGGCTTTGTTAGTCTCTCTTTTCCAGTGGTTTCCTGGCAAGCTGAGAGTCCTCTCTGACAAATATGAGAATCTTATAGCACTTCAAGAAAGCAGGTTGTTCAGCTTAGGGGACTTTTGTTTCTGAGACTCATCACAGTCCTGTGTCTGACTCACAGAAACATTATTTTTACAGGAAAGGGGAAAAATTTCTAGGTTGTGATATTTTTGTGAACCCAGCGCTGCTGCAAATTCCCTGTACTTTGGAATAAATCCACGGGGGCAGAACTGATGGGCAGATGATGCAATCTAAGCACAGCCTTTATCTCACTCAGCACCACACACGTGCTCTGTATAATGTGCTGTGATGCTCTGATGTCATCACAAACTCACACAACATGTCCCCTGCTTTTGTCATTTTGACTTGCCCACTGGTCTAATTTCCGGCAGGTTTAATCATCATCTTGGTATTAGTCATGTGTGTACAGCTTGTCATTGCCACAGGTGAACTCACAGAATAGAGGTCAGACAATACACTGGGGAAAATCCTTTGTGAAAAGTGCCATGGGAAGATTTGAAGGCAGAGCATGTGCTGTTCTTTAACATCTCATCCAAACTTAAACTTTATTGCAGCTCATCCTACCAGTTTCAAAATACGTCAGGACAGAAAAATTTCAAAAATTTCAGGATGGAAATACCCAGAGAACAATGGGTAGGGGGTGGCTTTGCAGCTTCTACACCCCAAAGTCAAACCCAAAGCTAGGCAGACATCGGGACTGGTGGAATTTGAAATGAGCAGATCTGTCTGTGGCCATAAACAGCTCATTTATTAAAATCCACCAAAAAAATCCTGGCACCACACCTGAAAAGCTCTATTTCCAGCTCCTACTGAAACAGAAAATGTCTGCAGAGCTCTATGGTGAGTGTTTTACTGGTCTGGTTAGAAAAGAGGTGTTAAAACCCACACTCAGCCTTCTCATCTCAGATCCAAACTGTCCATTTGCAGAGAGCCAACAGAGAGCAGAGCAGATCCAATGTTTGTGTGCAGGGCAGCTAGATAATGTGCAGTTTTAGGAGTTCTTAAATAATCATTGATTTCAAAAGTGTTACAGCCCATTGACTCAAAAATCAGCTGCTTATAAAGACTCTTATGTTCATGTCACAGATCCTTGGCAATTGCACAACAGTTATGCTGAAGACACACGCTGAACAGGAGCTGTGTTTTGAATTTTATGGAAAGATCCTGAGATCACCTGAATTTCCCTAAGAATCTTGGCTGTAAATGGCATGACAGTCTGAACCAGCTTGTTCTGAGTCAGCAGACCTCCAACATAGCTTGTGGTTTTGCAAAATAAACGAATGATTGGGCCATTTGGTGCTTCCACAAGAGCTACTTTGTCAAAACCTGAGTGTACTGCGCACTTATCAATGACTCTGCCTTGCCTGCCAGCCCCCTGGGAAGGCTACTCCTCAGGGAAGCTCGGTGTTTCAAGGAATCCCAAGAAGCCAAAGTGTTGCACACACCTCAGGAACCTCCTTCTACCTCTTTGGCTGGGGCATCCTCAGGACATCTTGTCCTCAGATAAGCAGGCAGGTCAGGTCCTCTCATTGCTCCCGTGGTGCACAGACCCTGTTCTGCCAGTTCTGCAAAACAGATCAGAGAAAAGAAGATTTCTGGCCTTTTTTCCGTGTAATGTCTCTGTACATTCCAGGGAAAAGCTTATCCTAGACAACGAGGTCGCTTATTTCTCTCTCTCTATTGATGTAAGTGCTCAAATCCACCTTATAAAAACAAAGCATCAGAGGCCAAGAAATTACTGCAACTCTGCAAAAATTCTTTCCTCCAAAGACAAACTCCAAATTGTCCTTCTTTGACTCACAACTCGACATTTATCTTTGTTTGTTGGTTGGTTTTGTTTGTTTGTTTTGGTGTTTTTTGTTTTTTTTTTTTTACTTTTTTTTTTTTTTTTTTTTTTTTTTTTTTTTTTTTTTTTTTTTTTTTTTTTTTTTTTTTTTTTTTTTTTTTTTTTTTTTTTTTTTTTTTTTTTTTTTTTTTTACATGGTTGAAAAACTGGAGATCTATTAGAAGGGCAAGCATTATGTAGAAAATATTTTTAATGTATTTTAGTTAAACACTAGCAATATATACCAGGGATTCATCAGTAATTAACTTAATGAAAGCAATGCTTGTGGAGAGCAGCAGAAGGATTAAATGCCCTGTTGTGCAAAACTTCTAAAACTCATCTTCCTCACCATCAAAACCATTGCATTTACACCAGTTTTCTGCACAACAAGAGATTCCTTTTGGCATTAGACCAAAGGATCCAGGCAGTTCCTTCTTGCACTCTGGAATGTTGGTATGAAACTCCTTCCTCATACAGAGGTATGAGGAGCAATCATGAAGCACTAAAGAGGCACGACCAAGGAGGGCTTTTTCACCTCATTTTACATTAGCAGATATTTGTCTTGCCACTAAGGGTCTATGAATAATATCAGAAAAAAAAATAAAGGGGACTGTGTACAATTGAATACCTCGTTCAAGGTGGCAGATAGGGCAAATAATAATAAAATACTATGTATGACACATAGTGGAACAAGTTCAGCTTGGCATAGGCATAAAATGCAACACATTTAAATACTGTTTGGTATCTACAGAGCAATAGAATTGACAAAATAATACTTTTAGCATAGTAAACAAACATTAGGTGTTTTTCCTTAGCAGCCTGATGTGTATTCTTGCCATATATTGTCATCCCCAGAGTATGAAATCTAAGTTGCTTATGTAATGCTGTCATTAAAAGAAAAAACCCCACACCAAACCCAACCAAAACAAACCCAACCAAAACAATCCCCCCAAAAAAACCTCCTAATAATACATTTCCATTTCTTTAGATCACTTCGATATTCCAGTCAGGAAAATCATATACAGCACATGTCATGCTGCCATGAGAAGTTTGTTACATATTGGTGTGCTTGAGAGCTGCAATGGAGTGAAGAAATAGAGGAAATGCTAAAAGACTCGAGGGCAAGCCTGTGAATGACACCTCTGCTTTTTGTGTGGTTGTTTATTGGCAGCAAGGGCTGCTCTGAGCGAGAGGATAAGGCGCTGTCTCTCTGGTTAGAGTTTCTGATTTTATTCTTCCAAAGCACCGAGGCTGATCAGAGATTGCAGAGCACTGATCAGAATTTCCAGGTGCCCTTGAAAATGCCCTTCACCTTCCTAATCAAGCTCTGAAATGATAATATATTGATTGGAATGCTCCGCAGCAGCGTGACACACCGAGGGTTATTGATAAGCAGCTCTGTTATTTTCAGGTGACAAACAAGGGCAGGGGAGGCGATTAAAACAGGGATGCCGAGCTGCCACGATGATATTCAGCTGGAAAACTTGGGCTACGTGTGATATCGCCCGCCAAAAAAGGTCTTTGCTTTCGTCTGGGAACGGATTTTGAACCCGAATTTGAGGAGAATAATTTCTGACGTTGTTAAAACGATGCTAACAAACACTCAGCCAGCAATTCGCTTCCCGGCTCGTCCCGCCCCACTTCAGCACCGCGGCCAGCGCCGGGAGCTGCGGGACGGGCGGGGTGCGGGGCGTTTTCCCGCAGGTTTAGGGCCGGTGGGTCCCATCCTGCACCCCCTCCCTCCCCGTGCTCCGCGCATCCCGGGATGACGCTGCTGCTCCGAGCAGGCTGAAGAGCCGGAGCCCCCTCCGTGCTCGCGAGGAGAAAGAGGAGACTCCATCTCTGTAACCTCAAGGAAAAAAAAAAAAGAAAGAAAAAAAGAATTAGCTATTGTAACAGCTCCTGAACGACCAAATAATTAGCTGCATCAAACCCCGAGATTACGAGGTAAACGCAGCACCCTTTGCTGTGTCCCGAGCACTCACAGGCAAATTCAAGAGAATCTTGAATTTATGCTTATTTTAATTTTTTTTTTTTTTTTTTTTTTTTTTTTTTTTTTTTTTTTTTTTTTTTTTTTTTTTTTTTTTTTTTTTTTTTTTTTTTTTTTTTTTTTTTTTTTTAAGAAGAAGATGTGGGAATTGTTTCCCTTTCCAACAGTGTTGGCACATTGCCCTGTTTATTCTCCAGTTGGTATTTTTTGTACTTCTAAGAGATATATCAAAGTTTATGCAGTATATGTGTAACTCGGAGGAGATGGGAAAGACATTGACAATATTAATTGTTTCATAAATAGTGGCTGATAGGATATGCTTTTTATACCCTTGGCTTAAACCCTGTTATTGAAAAACCAATACCCTGCCATTTGTTTATACTTTTCTTGGCGTGCAAGGCAGATATATTAGAGTGAATGAAGCTAATAAAAGGCTCCAGGCAGCATTTTCCACACTCAACTTTCAGGCATGGCCCCTTTTTTCAAAAGAAAACTGTCTTTTATTTGGGAACATTATAACCATTCTGCCTGTCTGTAAAAAAATGTATGAAGAACCAGAAATTACAAAGGACCAAACAGAAAGGACCCTTTGCTTTTAGGTGAGCACTTCTGCACACAGGCAATTCCACAGGCTCCACAGACCTGCTTATGCAAGTCCCTGCTGAGACAGAGGCATGAAGGGCTCCACCAGCCATATCTGAGGCAAAACTGCCCCAGAGAACAAAGGCTCAGAATAAAATACACTTCTTATATTCAGTGGTCTTATTTGGATAAAAAAAAAGTTAGTCACAGAGCAAGAGGTCCTGAGCATGGAAAGAGGAGCTGCAACCAATCCCAAAAGCAGCACGTGACTGATGGTTTCAAGGAAAGGAGAACACTCTGCAAACTAATTACTGGAGAGTTTGAAAAAAGTTTTTCATTCAAGCAATTCTAAAAGAGACTCTTCGGGAAACTGCTTGCACTGCAATCATTTTACTTCTACTAGTCCTTTAATTTCTTTTGCTCTGTATTTTAGTCCCTCCAGGAAGGAAGAAGCAGGTGGGTTATGCTGGGTTTACCTGGTAGGTTTTGGTGGGTTTAGCTCTGCTTTCATTTTTAAAACTATTTAAAAAGTGATCTCTGCAGTGTCACATGTAAAAGAAATACAGCCCCTGCACATCTTTTAAACAGGAGTTGGAATGCTATCGTGTTCTGCTAAATTAGTTTATAGTGTTGGGAAGATATATTAGCATAGCAGAAAGCAAGGACTGGAATGTGGAAAACCAAGAGAAGAAAGAAGGAAGAAAATGCAATGTCACCATTCAATATTCCTGGAAATTTCCTAAACATTTGTAAGTGTGTGCTATGCTTGAGGTTTTTTTTCATAGAATGAAGCAGCTCCACTGCAGCTTTGGGTCACTTCTTCAGGATACCAAGAGTAAAAATAATCCTTAAGGCATTTGCCACAGGGACTCCCAGGGTTTTCCCTGGATCTGTGTGCACAAGAAATGTGAAGCTTGATGCCCTGGTTTTCAAAGCAGCTCTGCCTCGATCATCTCCTACAACTTCTGGAACTTTCTATGCGGATACAAAGGTCTGGCAAAAGGCATAACATTCATTACCAGAGGGAACACCAAGGCATGGCCCTTTCTCTATTTCCTTTGAGCTCCAGAATGGAGGAGGCTTTGCTCAGCAGACATATTTATTCCAGAGCTGTTTGTTGCTCGGCCTACAGTAAATCAAGAGTATCTGACTTCTCCAGCATCTCTCAGGCCCAGAAGGTTTTAAGGGACCGTTTTCAGAAAAGTGGAAGTCAGTGAAGAACACAGAGGAAATAAAACTGGAGGCACTGATGAAGGCCTGTGTGGCACCAGGTGTCAAAGCCAGGCAGTGCCCTGATTTTTTTGTTTTCTACCCAGGGAAAGCCTCTGCACACCCAGACTTCAGAGGTACCTGGAATGGACTGTCAGGTGCTTACAGGACTGAAGACAGTAGGAAAAGTAAATGTTGTCTGGAAGGTACTTTCATTTCTCGTAGTTTAGCCCAGTGGTGCCTGTGGTAGTTGTTCTTGGGTCAAGATAAAAAAGGACCACTGTGAGTAGGTTTTTCCACCCTAAATCTTCCTGTGGTCAGGAGGAGCTGATCAGGTGGAGGGAAGAGCATTTGGGCCACCCAATAAAGAGTTCACTTCAAAGAGCCTTGCTCTGCTGCTGTTCCAGCCCCAGAAGTGCCACAAGGAGTGATGTTCAAAGCACGACCTTTGCCAGTTGCTCTGGAAGGCCAACCCAGAAACCAAGGGAGAATTTTTCTCCACCAGTGAAAAAGCAGGTGTTATAACTGGCAGTGTCTGTGTAAAGCATTTATCTTAGTCTTGATAATCTCACCACTGAGCTCTGATCTCCAGCTCCAGCCTGAGAGAACACAGTGCACACCACTGAGGCTGACACAGCAATACACTTCTGCCACCCACAGCAGCTGTTGAGCTCATCTGAAACACCTACAACCAAATCCCACTTCCAGCAACCCATGGGTTTGCCTTTCCCCTTAACCTGCCAATTCCAATGACCTGCAATTAAATAAGAGCCTTCCTCCTGCTCCAGGTCTCCCTGCCCATCCTCCCTCCGAGGCTGTGGCTTTAATTTCACCCTTCCCACAGCAGCAGACTCTGAGGGCAGGCAGCAGGACTGTGACTCATCAGGTACTGTGGGAAGTAATGACGACCCAAAAAGCAAACGGAGGTGGGCAGTGAAGGAGAAATCACTTATGCAAATAGAAATATTTTCAGTAATGATCAACAGCATGAGAAAGAATATAGGAAAAATTAAATTAGGCAGAGGAGCTTCAATTTTAAAATGTTCCCTAAGTGCTAGAAATCTTCCCATCTTCATTTTTTCCCCTTTAAACTCTGTCATTTGTACAGCCTATTAACCTTTAACTTTATGACTATCCTAACGTGAAATACTGGCAGCATTTAAGTCTGAGAATACTAGAGACCTACCTTCCTGGCTGGCAACAGAGGTGAAGCACTTCCTTTTAAATCAGTCATTTTTAATATCAGTCATATACACTCAGCATCAGAGACACTATTTTTAGATTCACCTGCTGGTGTTACTTATAATAAATGCTCTGCAGACTCCAGTGATCTGTCCTCAGAGGTCTTACAGTTTCCTTCTTGCCTGTCCTCTCCCAGCTGGTCACCCTAATTGCAGCCTTCAATTCTGCTCAAAAGTAAAAGAGAAAATTAAATTAAACCACTTCCTTCAAACTCCCTCTTCCCTCTTCTTGGAAAAGGCGACGTAAAATTAATTATTCGTGTTTACAAGAGCTGCTGGGGAGTCGAGCCGAGGACTTCATCGTGTGAAGCACTGAGCCAGCGTTATTCCAGCTATTCCTGCCCTGCAGACCTGGCAGTGTGGATGGGGCAGGTGAAGGAAGGGTGATTAAGTGACTTCCAAAAGGTGGTGAAGACGAAGTGGCTCCTGTGGACGGTGCGTGCCGGGGCCGTATCGATTCCACCTGCGGCGGGGGATGGAAGAGCTTTAGCACAGAGCTTGTGAGGTTTTAATTGTTACCATTATTTCAGACTATAAGAGTGACAAGGGCTGCTCAGACCTGAGGACAGGAACTTCTGCTGCTGGTGTCTGAATTTTAGCAATTAAACAGCACCTGGGGATGAGAGGGGAGGATCTGTCGGGGAAGTTCCTCCACGGCTGCCCCTCTGCCAGTGAGTGTATTCCTTGGGGGCTGCCCCTGGCCCTACTGTGGGGGATCACTGTGGCCTGGGAGAGCTTCCAGAAAGAACTGTCTCAGCTGGAAAGAACAGCCAAAGCTGTTACACTGATGGCTGAGAAAACACTGCTTCAGAGCTGAACCAGCAGAATTTATTTACACAAAGCCTTCCCCTTTTCCCTCGCTCTTTCAGACTCAGTAGACCTTCGAGAAGCTCAGCAGGGAGTCCTGAAACAGCACTTAAAAGCCAGTTTTCCAGGCAGGAGCCTGTGTCTCTCTCCTTAATCAGAAAATATCCAGCCCCAAGGAGCAAGATGGGGACGACGGTGGCCCTGACTGCCCATCCTTGCCCTGCACATGTCCCACGTGGCTCAGGGGCAGGAGGAAGCCCAGGGCTGCACAAATGTCCCTCTCTGTCACCTTTGAGGTGCAGTGCTCCCTTCCTGAGAGAAGGACATGGGCCTTGGGGAGGTGTCACTGATGATGTGTTTCAGCTGGACCAAAGGTTTGAACCAGGAGATTTTGCTCTGATTCAGACTCTGTTCTGTGCTTTCACTCTCTTTTGGGGAGTTTTCTGCTCTCAGGACCGTTCTCCTAAACCTAAAAAAGGTCTGGCTTCTTCCCCTCCCTCACTGGAACTGCAGGCTTGCTTTTGAGCAGAAGTGATCAGCCATCAGCCCAGGATGACCAGGGGTTCTAGAAGGCACTTTCACCATGAATCAAATTCAGTCAAGGAAAATGAGTATGTGAAATTTGAGCAAGACTTGGCCAAAGGAGGAAATGCAGAGCTAAGTTTGCTCTTGCATCCTGTGTGAGTCCCTGTTCTCGTAGGGATGGCCTTAAAAGGTGGCAGAGGAAGCAGAAAAGCGTTTATGTTGGTGTCCACAGCCGTGTCCAGATTTTGCAACAGGTTCTGTACAAAGCACCCGTGACATGCAGCCCCACGAGCTGAGCCAGCAGGCTGCACGGCACAGGGGGTTCCCCAGATGACATCCCAGGTCCCTGCAGGGACAGCAGGCACGTGCCGCCACTTCTAGCCCAGCCAACACGCCCGTGTGTGACTCAGCTCTCAGGACCCACAGCACCTTCTGTTCTCGTGGGGCCTGAGGAAAAACCCCCCAGACTTTAGTGGGATTCAGCCCTCTCCTCATGGAGCTGCTTTTCCAAACTCCAGCTGGGTTTAGGCACACGTTTGGTTTAGGAGCGCTCTTGGGCCCCATTGATTTTAATGTAACAATCAGATGCTTAAAACTTAGCATGTGTTGAATTGCTGAGGTGAATCACAGCAGGCTGATGCTGGTGCTCACAGGCCTTGCTGTCCCAAACCTGAAATCAGATGATTCCAAATCCTTCCTTTTTTTTTTTTTTCTCCCAGTAGATACAGTTTCCTAAAAAGAAGGGAAGTACAAATGAATTTGGAAGGGAAACCCTGTGAAGCTTCTTGTTCATTTAGCTCCTACTATCAGGTATTTCATTTTTGGCATTTACCTAAAGTTTTCATCTTTCCAAGTCTTGCTTTATGGTTAGTATAAGGCCAGCCTGAAAGATAATATATTGTGACTGTTATATTATTTATTTCAAAGCCAAGTTATTGATTATTGCACGCTGAAAATGACAAATGGCACCTGAGAAAGGCACGGTCAGCGAGTTCTATTAAAGAAATGATAGTATTGCTCATGGATTGTTAAAAGGTTCAGTTTAGGTACTTTATAGGTTTATATCCATCACTATTTAATGACCAAATGATGAAAAATACGAGTCACGGGGACAATTTCTTTCTGTCGCGGTTTTACTCTTAAGCAGTTCACAAAATAAGAGAAATTTTTTGTGCAAAGGGTTTATGCACTCAGACCTTGTAGCAGATAACCTAGGAATGAGCCTGATTATTTTAAGGGCAATGATGTAATGCAGGTAACTATTGCTCACCTGGAGCACCCTGGGGTGGATCAAATCCTTCTTGTGCAGTGCTGGTGCTTATGAGTTGGTGATGGGAAGCAGTCAAGCAGGCAGGGGAAGTGAGAGGGGGCCCATTGAGTTACACAACCACTCCAAAGAGCCCCACTGACTCCTCAGAGATCCCTGTCATGGCCCAGTCCCAGGCCAAGGCATAGGGAAGTTCCTATTTCCCCAGTGAGCCCCTGACATCAGGGTCTCACCAGGCAAGGCAGAGTAGTTCAGGGATGGATCACCCTGGAAGAGCAAACAGACAGCAGTGAGTTGGAACTCAACTCAAGGCAGTCCCAGTGCCCCTGGTGACTCTGGTGTCCCTGGTTTCCTTTCCCAAAGGGAGCCAGC
>NW_020956901.1:40494-64464 GCF_003031625.1 Empidonax traillii
CCAGGAAGGGAGCTCACCCTCCTTCAGCTGGCAGCAAATTTGGAGACTTGCTGCCCGTGGAGATCCTCCAGCTTTGGGGTTTGGTGGCTGGGCCCCTGAGCTGCCTTCTGCTCCCTCTAAGCAGAAGGAGTCTTGCTGGTGGCCTGGTGAGCCCATGGGGTTCAGATCCCCTGCCACAGGTCCTGGTCAGCTCAGTCCCAGGCTAGAAGGGGACAGCTGACAGAAGGATTTCTGCCTCTTCTCCAATCTGCCATTCAGATCTACCCGACAACTGGCTGAGAGCCATTATTCCCCGAACTGTTGCTTATTTTTAAGCAATACAGCTGCTCTGTGCAATCCTAACCACCTTTTTGATTGTTCATTAGGGACCTGCAATACTCTTGGTTTATTCCATTTATACCTGGATTTAACTAACAGCAGTTTTGTGCCCCATCACCTCTTCATTACCGGACTGAATTGCTTCCTGAGGACCAAATCATGCAGAGTCTCGTGGCTCCTGCACCTTCTCTTCCCATCCATTTCACTTTGGCAGCTGCTTTCGATGGAAATTGATGGCCAGCTCAGGCTGGATGAGTCCTGAGCCGACGTTCTGCCCTCAAAATCTTCATTTGCAGCAAACAAAGCTGCAGGTGACTCTGCTGAGTGTGAGTTAATGTCTGCAGGGCCATCGAGGACTGAGGGGCCTAATCAAGGATCAATAACCACAATGATCTAAGTAACGGGTTTGAAATATTTAATCAGAGGCGACAATTAAGGCTCTTTGAGATGTTGCAAATGCAAAGCCTGTGGTCTTGAATCCGAGTCAAGTGTTTACCCTTAATGATTGTACAAGTTTCCCTAAATGATGCCTCCTCCTGCTCAATCTCGGCTGCCTACAGGGCCAGCACAGAATCAAACACAAAAATCGCATGAAATTGCAATGAACATTTCTCCTCTGCCAGTTCCTGATCACTTTTAAACAACGCTAAACCAAGGATAAAATTTATAATTTAACCTGCACGATAGCCGGGCGTTAAATGCTTCTCAAGGATAGAACGAGCAGACTTGCATTTTATAAAGCATAAAGACCTGACAGCATTCCCCAGCTGATGGGGGCTGAAATGTTATTGGGATTTTTGGCTTTATTTCTCCGACTGATGTTCGGAATTTGGAAGCGAAGAAGAATATTTGCTTCCCTGTAAGCCTGAATTTCTCAGAGATACAAATCTCTGTCTCTTTGAGAATGATAAAAGAAGTCAGGCAGGGCATTGTATACCATCTTGCATTAAGAAAAATTCGGAGGTTTAAGGCCATCTGTATTTAGATCCAAGGACAGATGAGACATTTAAATTTTAGTAGCACTCAGTTATACACCTGACATAGAGAAATGGCTGCAATCCTTTTTATCAGGCTGGAGAATAGGCATTAAATGACAAAATATTAGTCAGGCCATAGATCCCCGAAACCTATAAGTTCTGCAGCAGCTTCATTAAACCTGTTTTTTATCAGAGGGGAGAGAAGGGTCTGGTATAACACTGCCAGCGTTTGAGGCATTGGGCTTTTAGAGAATCGCTGCCAGATACTTCATCCATCTGTCTATTTTCATATTTATTGTTTTACCAATCACTTTATTCATCCATCTGTTCATCTGTGTAAACCCATTTTTTTAAATTTTAATTTTTATTTATGGACTGACCTTAATAAACTCCCCTCAAGTACCGCGTGTTTATCACTGTCACGGATGAAAACGTTATTAATGACCGGGGGGGGGGGGGGGGGGGGGGGGGGGGGGGGGGGGGGGGGGGGGAGGGAAGAGTGCCCTTTAAATTCCTTTTCAGCTGACTGGGCCGAGGCAACTCAGCTGGGCGGGGGTGGCTGGATCGATAAGGTCGGAGTTCAGCCGCTGGTCCCATCTCCTCGATCATCCCCATCCCTGCCAGCCAGCGGTGCCTGCAGGTGGGGCGGGGGGCACTTCCCAGCCTTTATGAATGGCCTCGCTCCGGAGAGGAGGATTGTCGGGCAGGAAAAGCTGTGGGCAGCTCGGGATGTTTATTTTGGAATGTGGACGCGGGTGTCGACGCGGGGAGAGCAGCCCGGTGTGTTCGGGGTAGATGTTGCTGCCTCGCTTGCACCGAGGGGTTCAGCCCTTCCAGGGGGAAATCCTGGAAGATTCTCCTTCTTGGCTTGAGGATAAATAAGGGACTCACTGCTCACTAAATCCTCTCCACGAAGGGACGAGAAGCAAGTTAGTTTTCAGCGCATGGCACTGTTCTTCCAGTCCAGCTGCTTAATTGAGGGCCTGCAGCCACCACGCTGCAATCGCCTCCAGAGGTACCTGCAGCAGCCAAGGCTTCAATAGCACACCTGGTCTGTGTTCCTTTCCAGAGGTGCACAACACAGTTCAGAAAATGCCATTTGTTGCTATTAATCATGTCCCTCCTTAATTGCCCGCAGCGATACGGGGGATAATTACACCGAAAAGAGAAGGTGGTGAGAGTGTCTCGAGTGCCTCCAAATTACACACCTACGGATTAAGAGCGTTTCAGATTTATGGCGGGCAACAGTCACGAGGTGGCTGTAAATGCTTTACAGGTTCACTTAGTTGACATAAAGTCTAACCCCGCTGCAAAAAATACATTTTTATTCCGCTGGCTTAAAGCAGTTTTGACAGATACTCTCCAGGATGACTCAACCCTCGCGCTTTATCTTTGCTTGGCCCAGGTGCCGTTTGCGACGGGGTTCTGTCATGAAAGATGTGGCTGTGGAGCTGGGGACATTCCCCTTCATGGCTTCATCTCGCCTCCCAACTCACCAGGAGTCTTGGATCCCCGCCTGGCATTTTATTTTGACATCAGAGGCGTAAATCAAGTCATAAACATATTTAAACTAATGTTGTTGGAAATCCGTAATTCTGACAGCGAAATGAGCGCCAAAAAGTGCATATAATATTTGGTGACATGTAATTTTAACTTCATCCGGTCTCTTTGCTTTTGAGACATTGTTACCTGCAGGATAAGGCAATAAAATAAGGATGTACAAGAATGTGTCAAATGTAGGGCTTCCCTAAATTACACTCTCAGGCACAGATTAATACATTTAATACATTCCAGTCATGAGTGAAGTACTTATAGCAGAACAACTGCTCCTTCAGTGATATCATTCACTGGAATGAACTACAGCTAACAGTGACAAGCTGGAAAAATGCCCCCACTTTTCAAACTGTACAAATGGCATTTGGACACAGTAACTCAAAACCGGACACTTCATTTCAAGTTTAAAGCTAGTGGTCCAGTCAAAAGCTATTACTCCATCTTCTTTATTTGTAGTCCATGCTTTTGTGCCCTTTAAGAATCAAATAAATACTGGTGTAATGGTTAGCAACTGCCAGTTCAACGAAAAATACTGCTAAATTCGCCAATAAGTCTTTTTTCTACACACACAAATTTATGACAC
Source organism: Empidonax traillii (assembly GCF_003031625.1). Classification (NCBI taxonomy): domain Eukaryota; kingdom Metazoa; phylum Chordata; class Aves; order Passeriformes; family Tyrannidae; genus Empidonax; species Empidonax traillii. The sequence continues at coordinate 43,927 of NW_020956901.1, forward strand.
AAGAACTGAACCCATTCCTGTTGCAGTGTCTGGATAGTTTTTTAATGTAGAGGGAGACTCACTTTAGTGATAAGAGTTTAAACCTCAACTCCTTTTTCCTTCTTTCTGGATCATACATCTGGGTAAGAGAAGCGCGTGAGACAAACGAGCGGGGTGTGTGTGTGTGTGTGTGAAAGCTGAGGTGCACCGAGCTGGGCCCGTGCTCAGCCCCATCAGTCCAGCCCAGGAAAGTGCTCTCTGTGACTCTGCAGCCTCTTGCACTGGCTGCTCTTTCCCTTTTGCATTTCCACGGGGATCACTGAAAAGGAAAGAGATGGTTTGCACCGGGATTATTTAAATGCAGCGCGAGATCTGCCCGGTTCCTCTGGGTTATTTAGGAACTGGGTGGAGAAGGGGGGAAACTGGGCTGGTATAATCCTATTTGGTCCACTATTTACAAGCTCCTCTCCCTCTAAGGGGCATTCCACACCTCCTACCCTGGCCCACCACTGTCTGGGTGATAGTTAGATCCCAGTTTGTGGTCACCACAGGTGTCCTGTGTGCCTGTGCAAAGGGAAGGAACATTTCCCTCTGTCTGGGGGGACTCTGTACAGAAGCAAGAGGTGGCCCAAGGAGCGGGGCTGGTTCCTTTCCACTCATTGTAACACCATGTGCAGGCCTGGGGGCTTGACTTTCCAATTTCTGCTTAATTTGCCTATGAAAATAAACAATGCTGAGCTCCTCTGTTTAAATCGGGTGCATCACATCCCCAGAAAAATCTCTCCTGTACCCCCACACAACCACCACGCTGGGGGCTAAGAGGGTATCTGTGAATTAATGCTTATTCCAGACAATGGCTCTCCCCGCTAAAAAAAATGCATTATCAGGTGTCACATCCCACCTGGAAGAGCAGTTATGGATCTGGGGGCTACACTAGTAATTGTGCTGAACTTCTGAATTTGGCCGATGCCAGACCTAAGCAGGGATGGTGAGATGAAGGGATGAATGTTCCTGCTGTCCCAGTGCCACACCTCTCCAGCCACCTGCAGGTGAACACCCACTGCAGGCAACAACAGACTAGTTTCTGAAAGCAGAAGAACTCCCAGCCTAACACTTCTTCAGGAAAGTACACAAAAGTGTTTTCCCAAACTCGGGAGATTACTTCCAACTTGTTTGAGGGGAGACAAGGAACTAAACCACGAGTAATTCTGGATTTTCTGAATGTATTGGTTTTGTTCTCCAGCTTCCCCAGGTGGTGACTACAGGCCTGTTGCTTTTTATCAGTGATATTTCCAGTTAAAAGCCTTAAAAAAATGATGCTGTTCCCGGGTTTCCTTTCCACCAGCGCATGCTCTGCAGTGTCCCATCATGGGATCTGAAACACTCAAGAAAAAGTGTCTGGCAACAGAAATTACTTTATTTCCCACATAAAGGACTTACATTTTCTTTTATTCAGTTTCTCCAAGATACTGACACTGAGATGAGCAAGGATTTGAGGATGCTCTAAGCGATTTCATTTGGTGTCGTAGTTACATCCTGATTAATTCCATCCACATGGAGAATTATGAGCATTTCTTTTTCCTTTTCCTTATCTGCAGGGCACATTTTAAAGATTTTGTGCTAAATGCAAGCCACGCAAAGTTGGGAAGAACCGTGGCAATCTGCAAACAAAGCACCTGTGGGGACTGAGAAGAGAGAAGTGACAGGTGTCACAGGGGCAGGATCGTCCCCGTGATCTTTGCACCGACTTTATGTGAATACATCCTAACTCAGTTTACAAACACTCTGAAGCAGGACTCTTCCTGGTTTTTTTGCTTTTACCCAAATGATGGGGTTTTTATGCATCCTGTACAACAGGGTCCTGGATCGATACAAGCAGGAGTGAAAAATAACACTGTTCTAAAGTGCTGTGACTAATTCCTTGGATTAGTAATACAAAAACCAATTCAATCCATACTGCAGGATTTTATCAGAGGCCAAGGACTAATTCAAGATTTTACCAGCACCTGCCTGCTTTTCCACGGAATCATGGCAAAATGCCTTTCCAATTCTGATTTTAACCCATTAAACCCCGTTGACAAAATCATTAAATTTTAAGAATTGAATCGAATCCTTCCCAGAAGAACTCTCCTCGAGGTGCCCACATGGAAATCAGCCCTCAAATGTGCCATCCCTGGAAAAACCAACATGACTTTAGGAGACCTGATTCTCCTGCTGTTCTGCCTGTGCAGAACACAGAGCACAGGGTGAGCTGACAAAATAATTGGATTATACATGCACAATTCAGACTTTCAGTTACTGGGTGCTTTCTTGCTCCTGGTTTCCACAGGAAAGTCAGGTTTTTTTGTTCCTTAAGTCCTTGTACCGCTTATTTACATATGAAAAGGGAAGTTTATAAAAGAGCCTTCCTATTTTACTACACCTAATAGTTAATAATTTAAATCTGTAGCCATTATCATCATATAGATTGACACAAATGGCATATGGATCATTCTGGGGATGAGGGTTAGTTTCTTTTAAGAGAGAATTGTTTTAGTTTTTGCAGGAAATTAATCAGGGGAATGGGCTTTGTGGAGCAGGGAGCAAATCTAATCTGTTCTTTGTTCAAATTTGCCTTGCTCCAATTCCTAGCAATTGTAGACAACATGCTCTTTTGTTCAGGAGCCACTTGTTACATGCATAATTAGAGGCTGCAGTAGCTGTGTTTAAAGAAAAACTGTTTTCCAATGTAATGTGTGATCTTGATAATAGTATTTTCATCAAAGGTAGCAATTACATTCATTAAGCTGGGACTGGCAAGGCAGCAAGGAAATTAAGTGGAAGGTGAATAAAAAGCTCCCCGTTTCTTTTTAAAAATCTCTGTCTCTTTATAAGTTGAAATGCACCACGTTGAGCTGCAAACTGGAAAATACATACTGAATATAAAAAAAAAAAAAAAAAAAAAAAAAAAAAAAAAAAAAAAAAAAAAAAAAAAAAAAAAAAAAAAAAAAAAAAAAAAGAAAGAAAGAAAGAAAGGAAAAAATAAAGTCCTCCTTAACCTTTCTGAATAATGATCCTGAAGATATCCTAGGGACACCTACTATAGATGCACTTTTCAAATTAAAGGGCTTTATTCTACATTAATTTCTTATGCAAGTTTTAAACGAGCTCAACATATGATTCAGGTCTTTAAAGGCTCCAGGGCTCTCTAGGATTAATTCACTGTTCTTTTCACACATAAATTAATTGTTTTGTGTTCTCAAAAACAGCAAACAGCACATAAATCAACCCGTTTAGGAAAGGCGCAGGGCTGGTACCTTTTGCAAATCACTGAAGTTTGCTCTTTACACTTCATTATTGCAAGATGTAACTTCCAAAGGAAAAAGCTGGAAAAGTAGGGCATATGTTGTTCATTCTAAGTAGATTTCTGGAGTGCATAACTCATTTGGGCAACCTGATTCCTTGAAAGACCAAAGCTGTGGAGCACAGCGAAGCCGTTCTGCCAGGACTTTAATTATACTTTTCCCAATTAATAATTCAATTACACATCACTAATGTATTTGCAAACGTTTCCAAGTAAAAAGAGCTAGTTGTGTGGGTGCTTTTTTTTTTTTTTTTACCTTCTTTTTGCCTTAAGCCTTGGGAGAGTCAGATTTGCAGATGGAAAAATGTGAAACCCTCAAGACGTGAGCCCCAGTCAGTGGGCTCCCCCGGGCACTCCTGAGTGCTCACACAGCAATCTCATTTTTTACCTCCAAAATACAATCCTGATTCTATTCCAGGCACTTCATCACAGGCTGAGAAGGGGGTGAAGCAGGTCTGTGCCCTGCCACTTTTGCCCTGTGCCAGGGCAGCACAGCACTGCAGAGAAGTCACTGTGGTGACTGAGCTGAGCCCTAATTTTGCAGGAAAATCCCCCAATTTAGGGGTCTCAGCAAGAGGACACTTGCAGCAAGGAGGGCAAGTTTAATTTACACGTTCTTACAGTAGGCCAGGTACCAGAGGGGTGGCAGGAGCTGTGCTCCCTCCTGAACAGGGATGTCCCTGCACTCAGCTCGAGGTAGGAGAGAAAACTGAAGCCACGACCTGGCTGTCCATGACTCCAAAAATAACTGTTTCTCCCTCTGCCCTTCCCAGAAATAGAACATGAAACCACAGCATCTTGGCCAAATTGGAATTTGCATAGTTCTGCGAAGCATTTCCTTCAGTTAGGAATGATTTAATTATTCTTCACTTCCTCTTCTAGAAATCATTCCTGGGTAATGAGGTTAGCATAGAGCAGATATGTTTCAGTCAAGAAATAGATGTAATTTAGTGCCAGAAGGCTTTTGCAGTTAAAAAAAAAAAAAAAAAGGAAAAAAAAAAAAGATTTTTGGACACTTCTAAATAGAAGCAGCAGGATAGAGAGGGTTGGTTATTAAATTACAACAGTCTGAGACACCAGACCATCGGGTGCTCTAACCCAGTGCTGTGTCAGCCCCTCAAGAATCAGAGCTCAGCCACAGCCCTCCTGCAGCCCAGATTCTTACACAAGGGTAACAAGGCACATTTTAAATAATTATTAAATAATGACAAGCTGTATTACCTCCAGAGAATTGTTTATCTCTGCAAATTGGATCACTGGAGTCAAAGTACAGTGGAGCTAAAATACTTCCAGCACTAAATGGAAGATCTATTGCTGCACCTTCCTTTGGTCCTTGGAAACTGTGAATCCTGCATGGCAGTCAAATACAGTTTATGACAAATATCCTGCTGAATCCAGCTTTTATTATTCAAGCAACAATCAAAACAGCCTGCCCTATCCATCAAATGTAGGCATTGCTGCAATTAAACTGGGAAAATGGTTTTCCTTTTAAAGCTTGGTTGGACAGAAACTGAGAAGACCTAAATAACATGTAATTTAAGAAAGGAGCAGAATAGTTTGTGTTGTTTGGTGAAAGTCAAACAGCAGAACACAAGGAATTTTTCAGTGAACGTGAGGAAAGCAAGGCTATGGACATAAATGGAGCTTTTGTATCATTTAACCTTCATATCACATTAAACATCTTCTAGGGCATCAAAGGGAGTCACTAAATGTTTTCAGAAGTTCAGAAAGGACCTAATAGGAAAAAAAAAAAAAACCAAACTACATTTCAAGAACCTTAACTTTATATTTTTGAATTATTACTTAATTATTTTTAAGTCAGTTTAGCAAATTCCTTCTACAGAAAACAAAAAAAAAAAGTATCCAGAGAAGCTAATGCCTTTCTAACATGTAATTATCATGTCCTTGGGTGCTATCCAAACCAAGGCAAAAAAAAAAAAAAAAAAATCAGCAACACAGTATCAAATTAAAACTGCTCTGGCTATATTGAAAAATTTGCATTTCATTTGCATCTTCAGGATGCAAATTAGCGAATGGGAAAATCTTGCGGCGCGTCCTTGAAAACAATTCAGGCCAAAAAAAAAACAACCACGGCAAACTTCATGTGATGACCAGGACGATCAGAAAATGATCCTGTCCCTCTGATGGGTGGGCCATCCCCTGAGTCTTGGCTGGACGAGGAAGGTGTCTCACAGATGCAAACAGATCCCTGCAAAATGCTCCATGCACATCTTTTCCTGCACGTTCTTCAGTCCTCAATGTGCATCTTAAATAAATCCAGATCTGAAAGTGCTGGTTTCTTGGCTATTGGCAGGGAGTTTTCTGTCAGGTGCTTTTTTTAAGACCTTTAGTGAAGCCACCTTGACATTTTTTAAAGTTCTCCAGTATTAGCAGCTCTACTGAGACAGAGAGCAGGTGGAAACCCAAATGATCTCAAAAGGCAAAATATATAAAAATGCTATTACTGTCTAGTGAGACTGTAAGTAATTTTGGGTTATATTTTAAATATTTCACCAGAAAAAACGTTGCACTGCACACTCCATGTTCCTTAGAACATTAACACACCAATGTGGATCAACATTTGAAGCTATCAGGAAACACACTGGTTTGAAGATTTCCAGCAAAAAGGGTTTCAGGCTTGGTAGGAAGAGCTTGAAATGTGTCTCTCACCAAAAGATTTTCAAGTGGAAATGCAATAACGTGTTAATTAGAAAAGTCTTTACGCAGCAAAAGGCTCCCAATGAACAATTACTCTGTGTTTCACATTAGCCTCTTCTAACACAATCTTTATGTGGGGAAAAGAAAATATGGAAGAAAAAACAACAACATAGAAAACATGATATAAAACGTTGTATTTGAGTATTTCCCAAGTAGTGATTAAACCCTTCTGCAGAAATCAGCCTCAGACCTTGATCACCAAGCAGAACAGAACTAGAAAAAAAACCCTGACAGATGATACAGTCGTTCTCTCCTGGTGAAAAAACCTGCAAGGGCTAGTAAAAATTTTAAATGACAGATTAATTATTAGAGAACCATGACCCAATACACGAGATCAGTATTGTATCAAGTCAAAAATAAAATTCAGGCACTTTTTAATACATCCTCGATACAGGTTTTTTCCCTCTAACCAGGGAAGCTCATATGTGACGTTTCAAATCTAAGATGCTGTTCCAGGACAACAGACTGGATCAGCTGGGCTGACTGAAGGCACAAAAAGGGAAAATTCACTAATACAAACACATATTGAGGACATAAAGCAGCTTTGAGGCCTGGCATTAGCACAGAAAGCCTCACAGCACTCCCAGTGCCAGCTCTGCAGCCCGTGCCCACAGTGCCAAATGTAGAAATGCAGTTTATGAGCATCCATAAATGCCTGCCCCGAACCAAACACGGGCTGGGGAGCACAGGCAGCTCTTAAGAGCCCCTGGACAAAGCACAGCACTTCTCATTGCTAAACTAGCATCTGTGTTTAGAGCAGCAATGGAATCAGTTAAGGGGATCTCCACATGTCATTTTACAACAAGGATGAAAGAAACTCAGAGGTTAAAATCGATTTGTGCACATATTCCTCCACAGAATTTGGTACGTAAATATCAAATATAAGACACACATTTCTTTCAAAATTGTGTACAAAATACATCATACATGACTGAGAGATGTGAGATATTTACAGCTGTAACATTAGTTAAAGGCTTGACCTTGCTTTCCTGAAATGAACTGTTGAGTAGCTGATGAGGATGTTCAGGTTGTTTCCTGGACTCAGGCCACAAGTTCAGGATGAAGGAACCACATGACTTTCATTTTGTCCTGATTATTTTTTCAGTTGGACAACCTGACACAGTTCTACACGAAGAGACAGTCCTTTTACATAACCCTGGATATCCAACCCAAAGAGCTCTGCCCTTTCCTGCCCAAAGGGTTTGCTTCTGGCACTGTACGAAGTCAGTTCAGGATTGCCTCTCATTTCCAGCCTCACCCAAAACTGCAGAAGCCAAACTAAGTACCTCAAACCAGAACTAGTGAAAACTGTGAACCAAAGCCTGGTCTCTGCAGACACTCCTGTGAGCAAAGCAGGTTAACCTGCAGCAGCCAAGGGCTGCCTCGCCTTAGCACTACTCAGCACATTAATCAGCATTAACTCAAGCCTTTTGGAGTATGGTTGTGATCATTTCAGACTCACAGACAGACTGCTGAGCAGAATAACTGTAGCTAACTGTCGAGGTGTCCGCAGTCTTAATTCTAGTCTACATTTCCCCAGCTGTTTCAATTCAGCTGAAAGGAAGCCTGCAAACCACCTGAAATGCATTCATAATTATGATACTGATAACAAATAAAACAATAGTAACAATAGTAATAATAATAAAGATGCTAGAAGAAAACTTCAGAAACCATTTAGTCTATCCTCCTACTCCTGTACTCTTGAAAATCTCAAAGCTGTTGATCAAGCTGATATGAGAGGGGCTTTTTTACTGGCATAAGGACAATGACCAGAGCAAGTCCTTGCCTATCAACAGGCAAAGTGTGCACCTGAGGGGATTAATTCACTAAAGTAGCCGGTTCCCTTTGAAGCTGACAGCAAGTCAGAAAACTTTTTTAATGGTGCTTTTCATCCTTGCTGGTTTCTTTGTGTAAGGCACTGCAAAAAACTGCCTGTTTTACAAATCCTATTTGTTAAGTGTCATTTGCCCCAGTTTGGCCAGAAAATCCTTTGGGAGTCTCAGCCTGTAACATTTTAAGCTCCACTCGAAGGGAATCATCGGTGAGCAGCAGCTTTAAAAATGAGATTCTTCTAAGTCAGCCAAAACCAGAAAACCAATCCTTCCCTCCCCAAAACACTTGAAACAGATTGCCAATTACAGCAATTAGGATGATTTTTCATATATTAAGCTTCCTGTCTCTTGATTATTAGTTAATTAGCTCTCCAGCACTGAAGAGGTTTCTGCTGTAAATAAAATGTCTAATTTTAAAGTAAACAGAGAGGGATAAAAAAAAAACCCATCCCCCTGCCCCTTTATGTCTTTCAAAAGGGGAAAAACTATGCTGGAGAACCACTAATTCCAGGAGTTTTCCAGGCTGCAAATTAACAGTGCCTCCCTAACTCCCAGGAAGGATGTGAGGGTGAATGCTTGTAAAATGCACTGAACATGGAAAGGCCACTGTGAGGTAGTATCACAGCACTCCTATTATTACCCAGCTTATATCTCTGTCTTTTTTGCAGAACTAGCAGAGCTTTTTTAACCCCATTTCAGAAAGATTTCAACTCAACCTTTTATGAAAGGAGAGCTATAAATAGCCTCTTAGATTAAAACCCTTAACAGCTGAGAAAGCTGGGAAGGGAGGTGGGTATTATCCACCTTTCAGGAGTACAAACTGGGGCTGGAAGGGCTTAATTACAAAGATATCCTTAAGAACACACTAAGGGCTGCTGTAAAAATTACCTCAATTACAGCAGCTCCACAGCTGGGAGAGAGGAAACCACCACTGCTCTCTCTCCTGTAGAGCCCTCCCTCCCAGGTGGCTCATCAGAACCTCTCCCACCAGTTATGCCAAGGATTTGGCTTCCTTTGTTTTCACTTGGAAATCCCCAAGTGGAGATGCACTGCTTGCATGGCCTAAGGTGACCAAATCCAAGGAATTATCTTGGAATTCTCTCAGGCAGGAAGCAATATTGTAACCCCTACTTGGGGTCTGAACGTGGAATTCAGGATTTCACGTGAGCTGAAACGGGGAATTCATGGTTTTCCCTATGGTTTCATCTGTGATGATGTGTTCTTACATATGATGTCAATAATGCTTCTTGTATTTACAAATAAATGGGTAATTCACAATGAGTGTTCAGGGAAATAATGTCCTTTAACAGTCAAGGAAGTCCTCATGGTTTCAGTACTGCTGTGCTAACATTTTGGCAATGGTGCTCAGCTGGATGTTTGAGGTTCCTTCATATATCGTACCTGAAATCAGAAGAAAATAAACGAGCAGACTAAAACACCACAGTGAATTTATGAAGAGAGACCAAAATATCATTCCAACAGCCCAGTTAGAACATTTTCAGTTAAGAAGTGAAGCTTTACTGAGCTAGGACTAACATAGAATTATAATTTTATATATATAATATTATGAAATATAAATGTTCATGCTATATTATCTGCAACAAGTAAATCACTCTTCTGGCTGGCACAACATAACGAAAAGACATTTTCATGAGAAGCAATTTCTAAATAACCAACAAAAATTAAGCAGTTCCAAATGCTATCACAATAAAAGCCAAAGGGTAATATTGTTAAAAATGTCAGTACAGGGTCCAAAGACTATCCCAGTAAACGAGGAATCTTGAAAACAGAACTCCACATACATTCAGATCTTAGAGCCAAAGTGGGTATTTTTAATTTTTTTAAACTGGGATTTTCTTAATAGAATGGGACACAATGTTTGCGTCTGTTTTATTGGCGTGTAATTAAACATTTTAACTGTGTATTTTAAATATACAGGTATTTACACCTAAAGTGTTACATTTTCGGATCTGAGCCTTCGAATCCATGTTCATGCAGTCTTAGGGAAAAAAAAGCCAGATACTTGGTAAGAAACTCACTCACCTATCTTGCAGTCACGATAATACTTTTCTATTGGGTAATTTTTTGTGAATCCAACACCTCCCATCCATTCAATACATTTACTGGTTGTCAGTGTTGCAACCTATGAAAATAGTTTCACAGTTACGGGACTCAATTTCATGACAGTGGTAGTAAATCTTATTCTTTGTGGCTATTTAAGGGAAAAACAAACCAGCCAATAAAGCAGTAACCACAAGAGGCGGGAAGAGGAAGGTTTGATATTTTTGTATTTGTCTTCAGCAAGCCATTTTAGAATAAAAAAAGACATTTTTCCAAATCAAAGCCCATCAAGAACTCACTAAATGTTAGAGCAATAGTTCCTGTGCTGCACTGTGGAAAAGGCTAACAGCGGTATGCAAGACAGCAGTTGCAAAGAGGCAGAAATCACCCAGTTTTGAAGCATTTTAAGACTCACAGTTGCGAACAGCAGAGCTGAAATGACCACAAATGAACTCTCACAGCGCCACAAAAAGAGAATTCTGAGAAAATTAAATCCCTCCAGACGAAGTGAAAATATTAATTCACTTGCCTCTTTTAATGTCGTTGCTCGGTTTTTAAATATTTGTTTGGAGACACGAGGGGGAGTTACTTTATGTTCTGTACACAGACTGAGAATCACAGAATTACTGAATAGTTTGGGTTGGAGGGGACCTTCAAGACTACCCAATTCCACACCCCTGCCATGGGCAGGGACACCTTCCACTAGCCCAGGCTGCTCCGAGCCCCGTCCAACCCGGCCTTGGACGGTCCCAGGGATGGGGGCGGACAAGATGAAAGCCCATCCACGGATTTCACAGCAAGAGGTGAATTACAGGCTAAACATTTGCAGCGGAAGCAGCAGTGGCACAGAGAAGAGAGAGGCTGGGTTACCTCAGCAGCGTAGTACTTGGCCATGCTGGCCTCCTTGACCACGGGCCGGCCGCTCTCGGCGAGCCGCGCCGCGTTGTAGGTGAGCAGCCGCGCCGCCTCCAGCTGCGTGGCCACCTGCGCGATCTGGTGCTGCATCCCCTGCAAGCAGCACAGCACAGCACAGCTCACACAGCGCCCACAGCCCCGCCGGAATTCCCACCAGCGGCCACGCCTTCCGCCCTGGAACGCGCCTACGCTCTGAAATAAATCCACCAAACCCCGGAGAAACAGGAATTGCGTGTTCCTCTGCATCGGCTGACACTGAAAACCTCTGGGCCATCGATGTGCTTTTGGGAACTGCGCTCCTCTTTTCTCCCTCCCTTTCCTTGGATTTAGGAGGACTGGAGTACTTCTTGCCTGAGTGGCTGGACAGGAGCAAGAACTACCTACTAGTTAGCTATTTGCACCCATGAGTTATCAAGGAGAACTTTAGCCAAACCTTAAATGTCCTCCCCAGGACTGCGGAGCCACGGGGAGGCCAGAGCTGGGTTCTTATTCTGCAGCTGTTTATTGAGGACACTCACACTGTCACAAGTTTGGTTCCCTGGTGAGCTTAACCCAGGAAGACTTGCAAACTAGCTCCTCTGGAATAAACTGGAGCACCAGGAAGGGGACAACCTCTTGCTGTGTCCCAGAGGCACGAGGCAAGGGGTCAGGAGCAGCTTAAAGGTACAGAGGACACGAGTGAGGAATGGATTCCAGGGGGAAGGGAAAAGGTGCTGGAGCTCACATCTAAATGGCAGGTATTACAGAAGAATGGGTTTATTTAAGGAGACCCAAACATTATGATGATAGAAAAAGAACATTTAGCAGTCTAAAACACAATGAAATCTTTCATCTTATTAGGGCATTAACACGGTTCCCTCGGATTTGCAGAAATATATATGCAGGTCAAAATACCAAAATGATTTGGCAATTATAAATTCCATTTCCCATTCAAAAGACGCAGTTCCAATCATTTCCTAGGTATCTGTGAGTGCTTCCTAAAATTTGCATAAATTATGAGGAGTGCTAATGTTCCTTCTCTTCAGCTGAGATGTAGGTTTTCTTTTAACGAGAAAATTACTATAGTAATTACAATTATGTATCTTCCTTATTAAACTATACATCATTTCTGCAACAAAGAGTCTTTTTGGTGGTAAGATACAGATATTATAATGAAAACTAAATGCCTTCGTGTAACACAGGAAATCCAACAGTTCAATCAGTTCTCCTCATCTTTTTATAATTTCTAGTGGCTCCAGAAAAAGGCCTTCCCCTGCACCTCATGAAAGGGTATAAAAATTGGAATATTCAACAGACTGTGATATTAAAATCAGAAGAGAAGGGAGCTCCACGTGTATTATTTTCAAATTATTTTCAATAAGTTATCGAGCAAAAGGAGTCATGTCAATAATGCTTTTAAGAGTTAAACTATTTTTATGTTATCTCACATTGCTCATTTTACTGACTACTTCTTTCTTGGAGAGCACTTCCCATATTTTCATTGACAAGTACCTGGAAATCGAAGACACTTTTCCCAAACTGGACTCTCTCTTTCGTGTATGGAACTGTATGGTCGAAACACCCCTGTGCCAGTCCTAACATCTGTAAGAAATAACCAAGAGTATGGTCAGGAAAAACTGGTTAATTGAATGCACCTAGTGGGGATGATAACAGCTCATCTTCTTCTGGTCAGGCAGCTTAATGTTCAGGAGAAAAGGTCAGTTTTCTTCCTACCTACAGGAATCTAAAATACAGTTAAGGTTCTACAAAGAATTCAAGAGCCAGAATTTTACAGTTATTGGACATACCGAGGTGAGTTATGATTTTAAAAAAAAAGGAGTTTGAGGAACAAGCCTATTTCCTGCTATTCCATTTCTTGCCATAGGCAAGTATTTGTGAAAACCACTGATTTTTGAACAAAACTTATAGGCCGGCTGTGGTTGCATAAATATTAAGTGTTCCTGGGAAAATTTGTAATTACATGGGAAAATTACTGTAAACTAAAGATCTATAGATCTACATTACACTATTAAAGGAAAAATAATTTGAATGATTAGTCAAAGGCTATTTTCATAATCAAAATAATTTCTCATTTTCTAGAGGACACTAGACTGCCAGAATTAGCAATTTCCTTCACAAGTTAGAAAATTAGTGGAGTGGAAGGAGAGTTAACATTTCTTCCAGTATTTTCCAACTCTGCAGAACAACTGCAGAAGAATTTAGACCAACTTTGTCTTTCCACAAGGACAAAAGCAGTCAGCTGTCACATCAAGCAGCTCAGTCAAACTGCATTTAATTATGTCCATGGGTATTTTGGGGCAGACCCACACATTACGCTGATAAAGACACGATTGACTAGGTCATCTACTCCTTAAGCATTTAAGTTTTTAGGAAAAAAAACACATGATACATAGGAAAATAACCCAAAAAACATTGCAGTCTGCTGCTCATCAGCCCCATTATCAGATTTGTTACCTCTTTCTATAAACCCCTATAAAAGAGTCAAGGACATCAACTGCACCACCTGTAACAACATGTGCAGCTGCCCTGCACTAAAACCACCTGAAACTGTTTCCAAAGCCACAATTACAGTTTTTAAGATCTCCATTATCTTTTAAAACTATTAGTGCTGCAAAACTAAGCTCAATACTACAGGGCTTTGGAGCTGCTGCTCTCGACAAGTACATTTCTCTTAACTTGAAGGTGCCAAGAAAGTAGTACCTAAGATGTAACAACTACCTGACCTTAGCTTTTAATTAAGGTGTAACTTGGAGTAATTAAGACTAAAATCCAGACCATGTATTTTACTGCCAGAGCCTCTATATTATTTATATCTCTGGGAACGAGGGGGCCCACAGCACTTTTTAAATGCCAAATCAGACAAAGTTTAATCACAGGTAATCTTTAGAAATGATGGAAAAGCGAGTCCAATTATCAGCCACGTGGAAAATCTAAATTTCATGAGGATGATCACTTTTGGTCTGTCTGCAAACTAGGGCAAAAGATAAAGGAGACTGGTAGTACAGACATAGTGCACAACAAAGAGAAAGCAAAGAAAATATTACTTGCTAGAGTAAGTTGAAAATATAAAAACTTGTCACAGATCATTTTATTATATTGCTGAACCTGATTTCCACTGAGATCAGCAGCAATCTGAGATGAAAACTGACTTTACAGTGAAATACAACGTTTTGAAATTACTTCAAGGTCAGTAAATACTTTACCCTAAGATGCCACATGGTGCAATTTTCAAACGCAACAACGAACTGGAACAGTTCTGCTATAGAAAACCGTATTTATTTCAAAAATAAGTTGACTTTAAAAAATAAGTTGTTGGGAAAACATCGGTCAGCATAAGGTCACATTTGCCAATCCCACACAATCACAGTTGGAAGCATTAATGTTATACATTTCGGTGTGTTCTATTTTCCAAAGCCAGCTTTCTGTGTAAAATAGATTTTCATAATGGAAGATAAGAATGTTGACATAATTCAGTAGCAGTAAGTTAACGACCAGAGACAAGCTAATTGCCATTTAATGTTTTCTAAATCCACTGCTTATGTCACCAAAGGAGAATTTTCCCTCTGACAGTTGTTCCCATTTTTACTGGAATTTAGCTACAGGAACAGTGACATCTAGTGGCAGCTGAGCTTTCAGTAAAGCATTTTCTAAATCGTTTATTCTTAATAGCTTTAAATATTTCATAGATTTCAATCCAAACTGGCTGCATTCAGTAATAAAGCAAATGACCCACCTGTGCAGCAATCCCTATCCTGCCAGTATTGAGCATTCCAATGGCATACTTATAGCCTTGTCCAACCTGTCCCAGGATATTGGTCTCAGGAACCTGAAGAACAAAAACCACTCCATTATTCCAGTTCTGTTCTGCAACTGCTCGGAGGGCTCACAGCCGAATCACTGCACATGTTTTATTTAATGTTCCTCAGAAGCGAAGGCATAAAACATAAAGCAGACATTTTGATCCCCAGAATATCTGATTAGAACATTCCCTGATTCCTCTGGTTATAAACTGATGACTGAGAAAAAACTGCATCAAAATTTTAGAAACTCGAGTGCCCCCAAGAACTGGGAGGAAAAAAGTTAAAATACACCAAATCTTAAGGGATAAAACCCAGGGAATTTAGTTAACATTCTTTCCCTTATCTGTGGTCAAGCTCCAATTAAACATGAATTATGCCTCAACAGCTGCACTTACAATACCTTCACGTTGTCAAAAGTCACTGGGCAGGTGGAAGATGCTCTGATTCCCAGCTTGTCCTCCTTCTTCCCCACGTGAAGTCCCTCCGTGTCGCGATCCACTATGAAGCAGGTAATTCCCCTGTACCCCTGGGGGTGGGGTAAAAAATAATCAAGAGCTTGTTTTTACATTAATATCACCAAACAGTGGTCCAAACATCTCAACCCAATAACTGAAATGTTACACTTGCTTAATGCTGTATTACTGAAGCACTGGCACCGTTGTCTGGTGCTAACTGTGGTTTGAGATGATGTTCAACCGTTCAGTGCAACGAAGGAAAACCACTCCCTCTTCTTATTTAAGTCAAACCAGGAAATTTTAATTTTAAGACAGAGATCCTGGAAAGAGTTTTAAAAAAAATAAAAGTTTTGAACAATTTAGTTTTGTGTTTGATAATTACCCTATTGGTATACAAGATTTTAAAATCTGCAGCCGACTTTTCTGAATTTACTTCCCACACCCAAACTGGGGACAAAATTTAGCACAGGCATATTCAGCTGGGTAATTTTTTACTTGAACATACTTCACTGTAGGATACTTTTTAGTTGGGAAATGTTTTTAAAGGTTTGCTGCCAGCTAGGAAAAGGTGCACAGATTACTAACATGAAACCCACAGTTTCACAGACATCAGCTGTCACTGAAATGCAACTGTTCTTTAGCAACTCACTGAGGATGGATCTGTATTTGCCATCACAAAGAAAACTCCTGCATCTTCTGCTAAGCTAATCCACATCTTGGAGCCATTGATAACATAGTAGTCTCCTTTCTTCTCAGCTCGAGTCTTCAAGGAAAAGGCATCACTGCCAGACCCAGCCTCCGAAAGACAGAAACTGCCTAACTGTCAAGAGAAGGGGAAAAAAAAGAATTGCAATTTTAACAGATAGCAAACTCTGCAATGAAAATGCTTATAAACAAGGAGAAGTCTCTTAAATTCAAACATTTTAACCTATTGCAGGAAGGTAACTGAGTTTTGGATATGGAGATTAAGAATAGAAACACTGTGTAATTACACATCTCTCAAAGTCAACTGCTTTACAGTTCTTCTCCACAGTGAATTAAATTTTAATGAAACTAATAAGTGCCTTTCCACTTTTACCTCTCAGCTACTGATGACAGGAGGTATCTATATCACCACAGATCTCAGCTCTAACCAGTGTTTCAAAAGTTCACACAAATTTTCCAGAGCTGCAGTCACACATCAGTCACTGAAAAAAAAGCCCCACTAACGTTACTAAACTATAATGTAATTTTAAAAGTTAAGTAAAGTAAGACTTTGACTCACTGTGTCTTTAGACACCCTGGGCAGGTAAGTTCTCTTTTGCTCTTCTGTTCCATATGTGGTAAACAATTTAACTGTTAGTGTGTTCTGGAGTTCACATACAAGAGCCACAGCTGCATCAACTTTGGCCAATTCTTCTACTGCCAATATGATTGAAAAAAATGAACCACCGGTTCCTCCATATTCTTCCCCAAGCTCAATACTCATCAGCTGAAATGGAAAACGTGCAAATACATCAATCTGTGAGTTCCTGTCAACACCTTTTTAGTCCAAGCTGATACTTAAGAGATTAAAATAAAAACCACGGAATGTGTGAGCGTTTGCAGATCCTTCCCCAAAACCCATTTTCCTTCAACACCCTTAACAAACTGACAGTTCTTCACAGAATTGTTTAGGCTGGAAAACAACTTAAGGATCAGCTTGAGGTCTGACAACAGGAAAGGGTAAAACTGAATCCGGGAATGAACACCAGGATATCTGCAACACAAGTCCTCATGGTTGCCCAGTAGGGCATGGAGGACTCCTGATATTCATTTCCATCATTCTGTGCAATTATGCTTATCCAATCAAAAAAAAAAAAACAAGGAAGGGATGACAAGGAACTAAAAAATTTATGATATAGGGGAGGGAGAGGTGCAAAAAATATTATAACATGGGGAGTGATACTGCAGTACAAAAGACAACAAATTAGAGTTGTCTTGCTGTTGATAAAACTACAATTTCAATGACTCCTTGCCTCATTTGAGTTATATCTTTCAATCTTTAAATCTAAAAATCTGAAAAGGGCACAGCTAGAGATTCACAAAGTGATGTTACTTTCTGGGCAAAGGTTCAGTAAAAAGTGTGCAGACCCCTTGTTCAAACAATCCCTGTACTATGGAGTCCTCCATTTTCGAGTTCTCGTCCATTTTTTGCACGAAAGGTGCCACTCGTTCCTGAGCGAATTTTGTCACTGCAATCAAGAGAAGAAAGAGGATGTGTAAGTATTCCAACTGTCTCCTTGGGGATCAATATAACAGGAACATGGTACTTCTGACAGGTTATGCCACGTGTTCCCTGACCCTCCCCAAAAGCAACACGGTGTAAAGCACAATCCCCCCACAACAGTCTCAACATTTAACTAGAAATAAACAATGAGAATAAGATTTTCAGCTAAAATTTCCCTTCTAGTTAAACATTTCTGAATTGTAATTGCACAGATAAAGGTTACCCATGTTCTTCAGCATTGCCTCCTCTTCAGTGAACGTGTGAAGTGGAGCACAGACAACTCCATCACTGGAGAGATTCGGCTTGAGTTCCGATTTGGAGGATCTAAAGGCACACTGGGAAAACCTCCAGGGAGCCAAGAATGCTGGAATATTTCTTGTCAGCTGTTGGCAACAAGCACAGAACATGCAAACAGTTAGATCTATACACACACAGCAATGCATAGCTTCACCCAGTGCTTTTATTCAGTGAATGATTGGGAAACAGAACTTACACCCAACTCAGACAGCTCTCTTGGAGACCTATAAAATGTTTAGTGTTCAAAAAGTTATTCTTGCTGAACAGCAGCAGCAGGACTGGCTGTGCCCTCAGCAGGCGCCTGTGCAGCTCCCAGAGCACAGGGCACTTTCACAGTGCACGCTCAGAGCAGCATTCCTCAAAAACCAGCACAAACTTTGGGGTCAGGAAGTAAAAATTCCTTTGATCCTTCTAACGATTCGCTCTCTTTCATGTTGGCTTTCAACACTTGTCATCTCCCCGGCTGAAGAAGGGAGGTAAAACAGACTGATGAGCTCTTTCTGTCTTAGAGACAAGAAGATAAGGACACTCTGATTTTAGCACAGACAGTTGCGCAGAAGATAAGAAAAAAAAACCAGTAAGAAGTGATAATATAGAAAACAATACTTCTGTGAATATTCAGTGTTCATTCACATTCAGCAGCCCTGGTACTGACCAGTGGGGCTGATTACACAACACACACATCTATTTAATTGTGTTTCCTCAGCAGCTACAGGGCTACAAACCACACATAACTCCTGCTCCTTCCACTACTTTATTCCCAAGTTCAAAGAGAAGAGTAGTTTTCTTTCGTGGTGGCACAAATACCATGAATCACTGAGGATATTTCTGCAGTACCGACCAAGAGCTGTCAGGGAAAGTGCACAGTGCCTTCCTAGTGGGAAACTTTTGGAAAAGCTGTCAACACCCACACACAGAGCAGCAACTCACAGGTATTGAAGAGTAAGGACAGCCCACTGCAGAAATTATGTTTTAGTTCAACATTTGTATTTAAAAAAAAACCCAGAAAGAATCAGGTCACTGCATTACTGTTTACCTTTTTATTCGTAGAAGTCATGCAGTCGTACAGCATCACTAACTTCCAGGTAGTTATTTAAAGTGCCTGTATGTTACTGAGATCCTTGGATATTGCTTCCCTGCCCTCTTCTTCCTCCTCTTTTTTCTGTGGGTAATGATTTGTGCTGCTACAGGACTGACACTGCTTGCCCTACTCAACACTCCACATTTGAAAGTTGATTTGTGCGTTGCTGATAACACTGATTTTTCTGTTTATCTCCATCCTTCCCTCCCCCTCAGCCCTTTAAGGCCCCGCTCTCTTGGTTTCCTCCTGTTTGTTTTACAATCTAACCCAAGATTTTAATGCTGCAGGACCGGGGGGGTGGGGGTGGGGGGGAACATTATAAGACAAACAGAAAAAAGGCCAAAGCAATATGTTTTCCTGAGCTCACTCTGCTTGCCCCGCTGGGTTCCACTCCTTGCCCATCCTTGTGCTGATATTTAAAAATGAGACCTCAAAGACCCCCCGCTGCCAGGACGGTGCCGCCTCCTCGCAGGCCATTTCACAAGACTCACAAGAGCTCTCCTCAGCACGAACTCACGCAAGGCCGCCCCTCCAGAATACACCCAGGAGGGATATATCCACCAAGCAGAATCCGCCAAGCAGAACCCACAAAACCCCGGCACCGCTGGCAGAGCTGCCCCCGCACCGCGGCAGCCCCCGCACCCGGACCCACCCCCGGCAGGCTCGGAGCCGCCGTTATCCCGCCGGGAATCGGTGCATCCCCCGCTTTGCCCGTCCCGTCCCGTCCCGCCCCGAGGCGTCACCTTCGCGCAGCCCCTCAGCCGAGCCCCTGCCGCCGCCGCCGCCATCTTGGCCCCGCCCGCCGTGACGTCAGAACACAGGTCATTACGTCAGAGCCACCGCCCCCCTCTCCGTAGTGACGTCAAGCCACCGCCCCTCCCGCGCGCGAGCTGGTCTCGCGAGAGCGCGGGGGGGGGCGGGGCCGCGCCAGACCGGGCCGGGGCAGGCACAACAAACATGGCGGCGGCAGGAGGCGGGAGCGGCGCGGGGCGGTCGCGGTGAGTGAGACCGGCACGGGGCTCCGCTCGCCTCCCCCGCCCTCTCCTCCTCTCCTCCCCTCCTCGCTGCCTCCTCCCCGTGCCGGGAGGGCGCCGGGCGGCGGGGGCACAGCGCTCGAGGAGGGCCGCCCTGCCCCACCGGCAGCGGGGCCGGGTCAGCGGCGCAGCCCCGCGGGAGCTGCCCCGGTGTGAGGGCGGGAGGAAACCACAGAGCCACAGAAACGGTCAGGCTGGGAGCTTAACGAGGGCAAGCGCCGGATTCTGCGCCCGGGACGGGTCAGCCCTGGCTGCGTGTGTAACCCAGGGAACGAAGGGCTAGAAAGCGCTAAAGCAGAGCTGGGAAAGGGCCCTGGGGGTGCTGGTGGGTCCAGCTGTCCCTGAGTCAGCAGTGCCCTGGCAGCCAGGAGGGACATCCCTGTGCTGGGGACATCAGGGAGGGGATTGTCCTGCTCTGCTCTGCCCTGGGGAGGCCTCACCTCAACATTGGGGCAGTTTGGGGGGACACAATGGAAGGGAGAGATTGAGCCATTGGAGAGTGTCCAAAGGAGGGCAGAGAGATGGGGAAGGGCCTGGGTTTGAAGGCGTGTGAGGACACTGAGGGCACTTGGTGTGTTCAGCTGGAGCAGAGGAGACTGAGGGGAGACCTCCCTGCAGTTCCAACTGCCTGGGCAGGGGCAGAGGAGGGGCAGGACTGAGCTCTGCTCTGGGGGGAGCAGGGACAGCCCCCAGGGAATGGCTGGAGCTGTGTCAGGGCAGGCTCAGGGTGGATCTCAGGGAAAGGTTCTTCCCCCAGAGGGTGGTTGGCACTGAA
>NW_020956901.1:64651-70891 GCF_003031625.1 Empidonax traillii
TGCCTGGGCAGGGGCAGAGGAGGGGCAGGACTGAGCTCTGCTCTGGGGGGAGCAGGGACAGCCCCCAGGGAATGGCTGGAGCTGTGTCAGGGCAGGCTCAGGGTGGATCTCAGGGAAAGGTTCTTCCCCCAGAGGGTGGTTGGCACTGAACAGGCTCCCCAGGGCAGTGGGCACAGCCCCAAGGCTGCCAAAGCTCCAGGAGGGTTTGGATGATCCTCTGGGACACAGGGTGTGACTCTTGGGGATGGGCCTGTGCAGGGCTAAGGGTTGGACTGAATGATCCTTGTGGGTCTCTTCCAACTTAGCATATTCTATAATTCTGTGATTCTGTGATAAAGGACCGCAGTGGGTCATCTGGTCCCACCTCTCTGTTCAAGCAGGGTCACCCCAGAGCACATGGCACAGGATTGTGTCCAGATGGTTCTGGAATATCTGCAGTGATGGATACTCCACACCCTCTCTGGTCTCTGTTCCAGTGTTCAGTCACTGCCCAGCCAAGAAGTTCTTCCTCATGTTCAGGTGGAGCTTCCTGGGCATCAGTTCCTGCCCGTTCCCCTTGTGCCATTGCTGGGCCCTCCCCAAGCAGAGCCTGGTCCATTCTCTGCCCCCTCCCTACAGCCCCTGACATACATGGGGGAGGTCCCCTCTTCTGGACTGGACAGCCCCAACTCCCTCAGCCTTTTGAGTAAATAATGGGAGGTTTGGGGTGGTGCTGAAATTGTGGTGACTTTCCTCCACTGCTGTGAAAAAAAAAGGATTAGTGTTTTCATGTTTAATCAACAAGGCACAGAGAGGAAGGTTTATGCACTTGATCACCAAAATAATGTCTTTCCCCTGGGCTCTTTTTGAAATTTTGTGTAGTTTTCTTTCAGAATTAAATGTCATTATAAAAGCAATTAATCTCTCAGTTAAGGCTGAGAGAAATTGGATTGGTCAGCCTGGAGAAGAGAAGGCTTTGGGATGCTCTCATTGCCCCTTCCAGTGCCTGAAGGGGCTCCGAGGGGGCCAGAGAGGGACTTTGGACAAGTCTGGAGGGACAAGGCAAGGGGGAATGGTTTCCCACTGCCAGAGGGCAGGGTTAGATGGAATGTTGGGAAGGAATTGTTGGCTGTGAGGGTGGTGAGGCCCTGGCACAGGGTACCCAG
This sequence comes from Empidonax traillii, assembly GCF_003031625.1. NCBI lineage: Eukaryota > Metazoa > Chordata > Aves > Passeriformes > Tyrannidae > Empidonax > Empidonax traillii. The sequence goes on from NW_020956901.1 coordinate 65,797, forward strand.
AGAAGCTGTGGCTGCCCCATCCCTGGAAGTGTCCAAGGCCAGGTTGGACGGGGCTTGGAGCAACCTGGGCTAGTGGAAGGTGTCCCTGCCCATGGCAGGGGTTGGAACTGGATGGTCTTGAAGGTCCCTTTCCAACCCAAACCATTCTGTGATTCACTCTTTAGAATTGGTTTCATTTTAACTTGTTATTTCTTATTACAATAATTAGTGGAAATCTGGCCTGGTCAGAACCCTACATTACATTATCCTGTTTTTCTCTTCCCTATCCTTAATTCATATCCTGATGCCTTTGGGTTTTTTTTTTGTTTTTTTGCAGGAGACACCAACAAATGGAACACAAATTAACTTAAGCCTACACGGGGCTGGTGACACCTGAAGGAAGGTAGGCAAGACTGATACATAAAGATGTGCTCCAGACTAAGGTAATGGTGATAACAAATGCTGGTCTGGTGTGTGAAGTTTGGTGTCATATCTGGTTATGATGTGAGAGAACACACTCATCTGGATGCCAAAAACAAACAAACACTTGTGAGTGGCTTTGCAAACACAGGAGAAGATGTTGAAATGTGGTCCTAAACTCAGAGCTTGAGTTTCTCTGGGTCACCTGATGCTTTGTTTAGTAGCTATTTAAAAAATCAAGGATATTCTTATTGAAATTGTAGCATTGTCAATTATTTCTGATTGTAATCTGCAGGAATAATAATGTGACAGACTCGTTGTCCTCTTTCCAACTGAATCCCCAAATCTGTCTTCCCAAATTCATTCTGAATTGAGACTTTATTATAGAGGTTTGTTATTTAGAGTCCCCAGAAAAAGTCTGACCACGGACTTCTGGTGAATGTTTTTATTTCAATGCAAAATGATGAAATGGATTAAGACTTTTACTCAGAATAGGAAACTTAAAACTTTGGGGGAACTGTGAAACAGTGTTTTTTTTTTTTTTCAAAGTCTTCTTTCCATCTTTGCTGCTCCCCAACATTCAGTTGGTTTCCCAACATTACAGCTGCCATAACTGACTGACCCAGCTGTGGGATTTTTTTGGAGCCAGATGTTCATCAGAGAAACTGTTCAAATGCTCAGTGAGACAGAAGTGTCCTTTAATGAGATAACAAGAAGGAAGGGATGCAGTCTTTGAGAAGCTTTTAGAAGCTTTTAGTTTTAGAGCCTGTCTTCCAAAACATAAATATTTTTTCAAGTTTCTTTCTTGTAGCTCCCAGGAGTTGGGAAGAATAAGGGACTTGCATTTCATTTCTCTTCTTGCAGGGAAAGTGGAGAAGCTGTGCTCTGTGCTTTTAATCTGGTGTGTTGGGAGTACGTTTTGGAGCATGTTTGCCACTTAGCAGGGAAGTGAAATTCAGGTATGATCCTTTTTTTTTTTAAAAAGAAGGCAAGTTGATTTTGATTATGACATCATTTTATCTGATTTGTTATTGTCATGATGTTACTGTTGCCAAAAACCATTTCCCCCTCAATTGTATTTGGCGATCTTTAATGAGGTAAAAACTCTAAAAATAATATTCTTGTGGTTGTCAGTCTGTGCACAGAGTCGTGCTGTGTGATAAAAATAATCCTTCAGTTAAAACCCAAACCAAAACCCGAACTTGTTTTTATGAGTGCATTCAAATCCAGCGACACCTCTGTTCTGAAAGCATTTTTTAATTCTAGGCACAAGGGGTTGTAAAAGTAAAGAGCCAATATGGGGGAGAAGAAGGCAGAACCACTGGACTTTGTGAAAGATTTTCAGGAATATCTCACCCAGCAGACTCACCATGTCAATATGATTTCCGGATCGGTTACTGGCGACAAGGAAGTGGAAACTCTCCAGGGAGGTGAGCTCATTTCAGGGCCATAGATTTGCCTTTTTTTGAGAGTGACTGCACTGTTTACAGTCCAGGTAATTATGCAGGTGCTGCAGTTGCATGGAAGCATTTCTGACAGCCATTTTCACGTCACAAAAGATGTGTGTGTACCTTCATGGTTCTGTATATTTAAAGACCAAGGGCATAGAGAAGCAGAAGGTATTTGGCATATTCTCACAGCGTGACAGTGTCCTACAGGTTCCTAATTAAAATCTGTGTGGTGTTGCCCACAGCTGGGACAGAAGGTGATCAGAATGGTCTGGACCATCCCTCTGTTGAAGTTTCACTGGATGAAAACTCAGGAATGTTGGTGGATGGGTTCGAAAGGACGTTTGATGGAAAGCTGAAGTGTCGATACTGCAACTACGCCAGCAAAGGAACAGCTCGGCTCATAGAACACATCAGGATTCACACAGGTATGGAACGTTCTGCTGGGCTGGGCTGTGGGCTGTTAACTCAGCATGGTGATTGGTATGTGAGGAGCTGACTGTTCAAGCAGCCTGATTGTTCTTAATGATTAGAACTGGGGTTTGGGTTGGTTTTTTGTAATTGTGTTTTAAAGGTGTGCCATGTACCTGTTTAAACCATGCAAATTCCTGCTGACATTTATTGTGAGTAATTCTGTGGGAGTAAAGCTTAGCATGGAAACTTCAGTGTAAACTAAAGGGCTCTAAAATTAGCTGTTAGTATTTCTGTGCTAATCAGAAAAGTTGTTAGCTGGGCCTTTTCTTCCTCTGTTGTTTAGCTATGAAAATATTCCTGTTCTCCACAACATTCTGGATGTGAAAGTACAAAGCATAGTAATAAGAATAAAGTTTTTTTATTGGTAGCTTGAAAGGTGCTTGTGAAGTCTACTGAGTATATTGCCCTGATACAGAAGACTTCAGGGCTGTTAACTAGAGTAGTAAGAAAAAAAAAGTTGTATTCTGCAAAGGATGAAAGTTTTTGTAGGTTTCCAATCTGGTATGGACTGTTCCAAAACTTCCAAGTGTCTCCTTTCAGTGGTCTTGGGTAGTTTGGGACTCACCTTGAAGGAAGCACATTGTTGTAACTGGGCTATGATTTGTCAGGTACTCCAGTCAGACTCTCACTTTGCTGGGAACCACTGCTTTCACACAATATCCGTCACAATTCCACGCAAAAAGTCCATCCTGGGATGGAAGCATCCATTCCAGGATGGATTTTGGGGAATTCAGTGCTCCTTGGTGCTGGTCCTGCAGCGTTGACTTGTTTTGACAAGGCACAATGGGATAGGATATGGCAACAAGAAGAAATCAGAGTTCTGCGGTTCAGACTCTTAAGGACCTGGTAAATTCTTCTCTTGTGCTACCACGAGCTACCTCTGTGTGTAGCTGTTGCTGTTTCCAGATTCCCAGTGGAAATTTTGAGGAGTTCCAGCAGTGGATAAAGGACCTTGGCTTGTGTGTACCTGCCTTTGAAACAGCCTTAAAGCCAAGGCTTGCTGCAGAGCTGCACAGCAGCACAGTGGGGGCTTTGGAGCTGGTTTTTTTTAGTCTAATTTTTCATGAAGCAGGTACAGCTTCACCCACCATTTGTCTGATATGGGATGTGAACAACAAGGGATTCTTTTATTATCACCTTTACTCTGTGCAGTGCTAATGCTGAGCTTGTGAAATGAGGGCCGTGGGGTGGGAAAAACTGTGCTGCAGCCTCACAGAGCTCGTTTTTGAAGAGAACTTAAAATACGCAGAGGTAACATCGAATTTCAAATGTCGCATCTTTTCAGTAGCAAGAAGCTGTTGCCATCTGAAAACTTGCATTCCCCAAGCCCACAGCTCCTGCTGGCCAGGTGTCAGCATGAGCAGATGGACTGCTAGAGCTGGTGGGAGGCATGAAGTTATCCAAGAAAATGTTGGAATTGTGTGCTTGTTAGTTCTTGGGATGGTTTTCATGGCATGTACAGGGTTTCTCAAACAGAACGAATGTGTTACTTGATATCAAATGTCATCAATTTAGCCATACTAGAGAGCAAAAAAATCAAATCTCCCTTCTTTAAGTATCAAAATGTGAGTCTTGGCATAGTGTCAGCATTCCTTCTCTTACTCCAAGGAGTTACCTACCTTTTCTTACTCTCAGATCTGGGGTTATCTCTTGTGCTTTCAGAATGCTTTCTTGTCCTGTGCTGCTTTAGGGAGGAGAGCCCTCCCAGTGGCTTGAGGTGGCAGAACAATTCCTGTGGGAGCTTGTGACCATTTCATCATGGTTGCAGCATAATGTACACAAAAGCAAGAAAGATTCCAGCCAGGAATTGGGATGCTGAGAAACATCCTCAAAAATCTCTAACCCAGCAATCATTGGTCAAAGCAAACACTGCAGGAGTTAACACGAATTTGGGTGTTAGGGCAAACATAATGCTTTGGGTTCGGGCCTGGACTGATGTTTTGAGTTGTGTCTCGTGGTTGCAGTGTGAGAGGGGGATGCAGGGATGTCGCTCTCCTGTCCATCAAAGAGCTCTGGCAGTTTGGACAAACCTTCACGCAGGGAGCAGCCAAATTTCTGGTTCAGACATGCCTGATAATGAAATACCGGTGACTGACAACAGTTACAATTCACTTCTCTGCACCAACCTGTTCGGTTTTAGAACGCAGACAAGGATCTCAGGCTGCTTTTTTTTTTCTCTGTATAAGTTTCCCCTTTGCCTTGTAACAGTACATTTCCATCCTTAATTTTAATTCAGCACTGCATGTCCTGATGGCAACAGCTCTTTGCCATAACCTTAATAGCTCTTCAGAAAGCCCCACTTTCTTCCTTTACAGAGACAGGGGACTCCAGAACAAGAAAAGGGTAAATTTTAATTGTTTTTTCCTGGGGGTTGTTTTGTTTTGTTTGTTTGTTTTACTCAAGGGAAAGGAGATCCAAGACCTGAGTGTTGTTTTGCTTGGAATCGTGGCAAAGGGCCAGGAGATGGATTGCATGCCCTGTGAGGGCTCGGAGTGATGAATCAGCGTTAAAATTAAAATAGGGAAGTGGCAGGTGACCAGTAGGTAGCACAAAAATTCCTGTCAATTTTGAAGAACCAGTGAGGTAGGAGGAAAAATAATCTATTTGGTATCCCAGGTTGTGATTCCAGGCTGTGGGATGCTCCCCATGGTGAGGGGTTTCTCTGTCACGTGCCATCCTACAGGGCCTGGAATAGGGGCCCTCCTGCATTCAGATCTCTGGCTTTTACAGTTGTTCTGGATGGATTTTGGGAGCCACAAAACAGCTGTATTGGC
>NW_020956902.1:0-2168 GCF_003031625.1 Empidonax traillii
CCGACCCCCCCTCCCTGCCCCCTCCTGTCAGGGAGTTGCAGAGAGCAATGAGGTCCCCTCTGAGCCTCCTCTGCTCCAGATGAACCCCCCCAGCTCCCTCAGGTGTTGGACAAGAACCACATCCTGGTCACACTCAAAGGCAAAGAGAGAAGTGTCAAAAGCAGCACTAACTGACCTCAAATCTTCCCGGGGCTGAGGGGAACGAGGAAGGACCACTTAACTCACGGTGCTCCCAGACACTGCCAAGGCTATAAGATGCAATTTTGTGGGTGATTTCATCTCACCTGACGCTGTGCTGTGACCCAGGGGGTGGTCCCACGGTTCCTCCACCACGTTCCTTCTGTTCCCTCGGCATCCGTATCCTTGGAGAGGGACTTTTCACACAGATTTGGATGACAGGATAAAGGGGAATGGCCTTAAACTGAAAGTGAGTAGGGTTGGATGGGATATTGGGAAGGAATTGCTGGCTGGGAGGGTGGGCAGGCCCTGGCACAGGTTGCCCAGAGAAGCTGTGGCTGCCCCTGGATCCCTGGGAGTGTCCAAGGCCAGGTTGGATGGGGCTTGGAGCACCCTGGGCTGGTGGAAGGTGTCCCTGCCCATGGCTGGGGGGTTGGAACTGGATGATCTTTAATGTCCCTTCCAACCCAAACTGTTCTGTGATTCCATGATTACAGTGTTTAAGCAAAAGTCCCAACACTTCAATTATTTGGGGCACTTTGGCTGTGGCTCCACCTGCCCCCCCCCCAATCCTTGGCTGCTTATTTCCACCTTTTAAGCCGAGATTAAAAAAATATTAAAACAGGGAGAAAAAGCAAATGGAACAAGTAACATGTCCTAATTTCTCCAAGGAGGCTGGCTGTGAACTGAAATGACTAGATTAAAGTATCACACGTTAGAATTAAAGTATTAGATAAAGGCCATACTCTACTTTTTGATCTTTGTGGGCATTCCAGAAAAAAATAAAAAAAAAAAATTTAAAAAACCCTGTCACAGATTTAGGCTGGCGGCACTGACCTGGCAATTCCGAGGGGAAAGGAACCTTCCCTCAGGAGCTCGAGGCTCCCACACTGGGCTAATTTCTTAGTGCCTTTTTTGGGGGAAATACATTTATTTTCAGAAGGGGATGAGAAAGATCCCTGGACCAAATTCCTAGGGGGGGGAAGGAGCCTTCCCTCGTCAGCTCCAGGCTCCCAAACCAAAAACGTTTTTTTGGGAAATACGTTTATTTTCTGAGAGGTATGAGAAAGACCCCTGGATGCAATTCCAAGGGGAGAGGAGCCTTCCCTCAGGAGGGAAAACGAGCCCAAGGCTCCTACACCGGGAAACCTCTAGTGCATTTTTTAATTTTTTTTTTTTTTTTTTTTAATGGGGGATATATTGATTTTCTGAGAGGGAAGATGAAGACCCCTGGATGCAATTCCGAGGGGAAAGGAGCCCGTCCTCAGCAGCCCGAGGCTCCCCCCCCGGGCTAATTTTAGTGCATTTTCAAACTCTTTTTTTTTTCTGAAGGGGATGAGAAAGACCCCTGGACACATTTTCAAAAGGAAAGCAGCTTTCCCTCAGCAAGCCCGAGGCTCCCAAACCCAACACGGTTTTTGGGGCGTTACATTTATTTTCTGAGGGGAATGAGAAAGAGCCCCTGGATGCAATTCCGAGAGGAGAGGCGTCTTCCCTCAGGAGAGAAAGGAGCTTGTCCTCAGCAGCCCGAGGCTCCCGCACCGGGCTAATTTTAGTGCATTTTTAAACTCCTTTTCTGAGGGGGAGGAGAAACCCCCGCCGGACGCAATTCCGAGAGGAAAGGCGCCTTCCCTCCGGAACTCGAGGCTCCCGCAGCGGGCTCCTCTTATCGCATTTTTTTTTTTTAACTGGTTTTGGGGGAATACGCCGGTTTTCGGAGGGGCCGAGCCGAGCCCGGCCGGTCCCTCCCCTCACGCCGGGCGGGAAGCCCCGGCGGGCTCGGCCTCGCCTCAAAGCGGCCGCCGCGGCTCCGGCGCCCCCTGCGGGCGGGGTCCCCTCACCGGCAATGGCGGCCGCTCCCCCTTCCCCGCCCCGCCGGGGCCATCCCGGCCCGCAGCGCCGCCGACACCGTCACACGCCGGAGGGCGGGCGCGGATGGATCGGGAATAGGGATGGGATAAGGGGAAGGGGGGGGGGGGGGGGGGAAAGGG
>NW_020956902.1:3421-8669 GCF_003031625.1 Empidonax traillii
CTCCTCCTCTCCTCCTCCTCCTCCTCCTCCTCTCCTCCTCCTCCTCCTCCCGCTCCCCCCGCCGCTGTCCCCGCGCTCCCGGCCGGGGCTCAGGCCGCCGATCGCAGCCGAGCCGAGGCGAGGCCGAGCCGCCGCCGGGCGCTGCGCAGGTTTGGACCGCGCGCCATTTTGTGAGGGCAGCGAACACCCAGAGCCCGGCCGGGGACCCGCCGGGCCGCCCGCGCCCCCCTTCCCTGCGCGGCCACCGCCGCGGCCCGAGGGAGGAGGAGGAGGCGCCGCCGCCGCCGAGGCCCCCGGGCGGGGGAAGAGCGGGAGGACGCGCCCGGGCCGCTCGCCCCGCCGAAGGGAGGAGGCCTCGCCCCGGGAGAAGCCGCCGCTCGGGTGAGTGAGAACGCCGCACCGCGGGACGAGCCGGGGCCGCCTCGCCCGGGCCCGCGGCGGAGGGGCCGCAGCGCTCCGCTGCCATCTTAGAGCGGGAGCCATCCCCGCCCGCCCCTGCGCTCCCCGCGGCCTTTCCCCGCTCCCGGCGCGGCTCTGCCTTGCCGGGCCTCGGCAGCGGCGCTGGAGGAAGGGGAGCTCGCCCGGAGCCGCTCGGTGTTATGCGCAACGCCCTGCGGTGGGCGGGTGCGAGGGCTCGGGCCGGGCCGGCCGCGGGGAGGGCGGCGGGACTTGGAGCATCACCTGTTGTAGGGCAGGGTCGGGATGGCCCGGGCACCTGCGAGGGTGGGCAGGTGGGCAGAGGTGGAGGGGGAGATGGGGAAGGAGTTACCTGAGCGAGGTGCCTGTCATCCCGCCGGTGGGGGGTGGGGAGGACGGGGAGGAGGAGGAGGGAGCAGCGTTGGGAATACCACAGGGACACGCAGGGACACGCAGGGACACACAGGCACAGGGACACACCGGCGCTTCCCGGGCAGGGTGGCGGAGCCCCCATCCCTGGGGGTGCCCGAGGAACGACTGGACGGTGGCACTGGGTGCTCTGGGCCGGGTGACACGGTGGGGGATCGGGCGCAGGGCGGACTGGATGATCTTGGGAGGGCTTTTCCAGCCTCAGCGATTCTGGGATTCCGTGTTTTAATAGCTGGTCGCAGCCCTGTAGGGGCTGAGCTTTGTGTGGCTGGAGGAATTGGAGCCCTCCTCGGGTACACTGGGTGCTCCTCTGGAGCGGCCACAGCTCCCTCCCGCCGCCAAGGAATCACGAAACGCAATTAAAAAGTCCTGGATTTCGAAATTTCGAAATTGTTGCGTTTTTGAATCTCGGGTCAGCTTTGAAGTTTTGGGTTCAGCCCGGCCAAGGACCACATAGGGGTTTCTTTGATCATGTATCTACATTGCTGCTCTTATTTAGTTCTCCTATTACTCCCCAGTCATGGGGGAAATAAACATTTATTGTTATTTAAAATTAACAAGGGCAGAATATCTGGCTACGGAATAAATCAACAAGCGTGTTTTTGACAGCCATCCTGGTTTAATCTGAACTAGAGCGTCCTGTTAACTTTTGCCAGGGGGTCCCTACAGTCACACTTAGGTGGATTTAGTATCACAGGGGTCTGGATTTGTACAAGTCCACAACTTTTTTTATGATCTTGTTGGTATTTGCTTACATTTTCCTTAAGGAGAGGTGTGTGGAGTTGAAGAACACACAGATGATATCTGATGATAAATAAGCAAACGTTTGGTTTCTGGTAGTATTGAATTCCCTGCCTGTAGCCAAGCAGAATTTACCTTCCCTCCTTGAAATACTCTGTAGCCCTAAAAAGTTTTGGTAAACTTGTTTCTCTTTTTTTTTTTTTTCTCCCTGGTCCCCCTCCCCCAACCTCTGTAGGTTGGATATTTTTGGAAAATTAATTATACTTTATAGAATTAGAATAATAACACTGGAAATAACTCTGAGCTAGTATTTGTTAACTATTATCTATATATATTTGCTGTGTGTATATATAGATACTTTTGTAGGCTACGCTTCATGTTTTTGGCTTACATGAATTATTTAGAACTAGACTGTTTTTATTTGCAGTCTGAAGTCGAATATGTGTGTGAAGTGTTAAATTTACATTTTCTGCTGCAAATTAAAAAATTCTCTCCAAGTTTATGAAGCTTATTGAGTTTAATTCATGGCTTTGCCACGTTCCTTGGGCAAAGCAAGTGTATCTCCTTCAAAACTGAATAAAAAGCGGGGATTTCTCCAACCAGCAGGGCAAAAGGACAATAGTTTAAATATTGTTTCCAGGCTCAGAGGGTTGTTACAGGAGCAGGAACTGTTACAGTTCCTGCATCAGTACTTGGGTGGATTTAGGACTTGTCATTGGAATCCCCTCCCCCACGTTGGGCAGTGACAGAGAAGCCACAACAGGGATAATTTTACCTCATAGCAGCCAAGACTTCTGTGTTTCAGCGTGGATTTACGGGCAGGATTCTCCTCCCTGTGGGAAATAGCGAGGCAGGCACCGGGATTTTATCACTTTTTAAGGTCTGGGGGGGTTGTGTGGGCTGGGAATCGGCACCTGACGGCCCCAAGTGACTCCTGCGAGCGGGTTGAGAGTTTAAACAAAGTAGCACAACACCACCGGTGCCCAGGAAAAACTGTGCCCTGTCTGAGCTTGCAAAGTGCCTTTTAATTAGGACATATTTGCTGACATGTGCCTCAGCTTCAGATTGTGCCTGAAACTGGACCACCTGCTCATGTGGGGTGTGAGGAGAGGAGTTACACACCCCCCCCAAAAAAAACTGAACCTTTCTTTGCCATGGTGGCATTTTACTGCTTCATCTGAGCTCAGATGGGTGGTGGTTTGGAGACCAGAACTTACCAGTACCAAAGAAAAGGCAATTTTTGTTGCTATAATTAGGTTATTTTTGAGGCATTCCTCTTAAGACCTCTGTATTTCAGGTGGCTGTGGGACTGTAGGTTGAAAGTTGTTGTTCCAGTTCATGTTTCTGGGTAAGAATGGCAGCCTGGTGCAAGTTCAGCCTTTAAATAGGAATTTTTAAAGCCATCTGAGGAGCTCTTCTCCAAAGTGAAGGCAAAAACTTTCTGATACCTTTGTTTTGAGGGAGCACGAGAGACTTGTATAACTTCTGAAATCCTTTTGTAAATAGATCTGTTGTTGTAGAATAGGATTATTTACAGAGAACTGCTGCTTTTGTCTTTATAACCCAGTACAAAAGATTATTTGTTAAGTTTACAGTTTCATCTCTTTTTTTTTTTTTTTTTTTACCAAGAGGTTGGTAAGAAATATCTGTTTAAAAAAAAATAAAATTATGTAATAACTTTTTTTGCTACTCAGACTTCAAGAAGTCTGATGTTTATGCAGTGAGACTTCTTTATTGCTCTAAGACTATTTGAAATAACACCAAAAAAAAAAAAAAAACCAAAACCCTCTCTGAGCAAACTCCCTTCCTTGTGAGGGGAGAAAAAAAATCCTCCAGAGAAGGGGAATACTCTACTTTTCCTTCCTCACCTCCATGGGCCCTTCAGGAGGAGGGTTATGGGAAATGTAGTCCACAGATGGTTTCAAAATACCACAGAAACTTTATATGTAGAGTTACCTGGGGCTGGCTCTTCAAGGTGACACAACACACAGTAGAATTGCAATGATAATCCAGTTTTTTTTTATCCATCTTTTCAACCCTTTTGGGGAAGGAAGGGAAAATTCTGCCTGTTGGTTTTGTTTTCTCCAAGCCTGACTGGAAAAAGGAGTCCCTTGGTTTTGCTGGTCCCAGTGGATTTCATTCCCTCACAAGAGGTTTGTATTTACCCACCAGGAAAATAGGACTGTATCATCCCCTTGTTCACCCCAGCATGGCCTGTCCAGTGGGATTTTCAGGGGGAATCCCCCCCCGAAGGGCTGGGGAAATGTGGGACACAGTTCCCAGCCAGCCCTGCTCGTGTCCATACACTGGGAATACTCTGGAGCCTCCCAAGTCTTTGGGTCCCCCTGGATGAAGCCAAAACCAGCTGCATTCCAGCCCTCCGTGTGGCACTTTGGGAAAACAAGGGAATGGTTCTGGAATTGGAATAAACACTTATATATATATACACTTATTTGTAAACACCCCCCTTGCAAAGTTCCCAGGGGCTGAGCAGCACCAAACACCTGAAAGTGAAACCCAGTAAATGAAAGTTAAATTAACTCCAGTAATAAGTGTCAGTTTTGTCCCAGCTGTGAGAAACCAACCTTCCAATTGATGTGTTACATAAAGTTCCAAGCCCTTCTGGTTCTCTCTTTTTTTTTTTTTTCTTCTTTTCCCCTTTTCCTTTTCCCCCAGAGGCAAATAAAAATAGACTGTGTTGTGAGTCAGTTAAAGGAATAGTTAATAATACATTAATACCTCTTTGTGTTGAAAAGTTTCCTCTTTCTTTTGAGTAACTGTTTGGATGGCGAAGTAAGAGAGGAATGGAAATGTAGAAATTGATTTCTGATGGCAAAGTTATTCCTTCAAAATACGACGGGAAAAAAATTCAGAGGGAGTTTTGATGAGTTACTGGGGAAAAAAAAAATCAAATTAGTAGAATGAGTAGTTGACAAAATACATTTTAAGGATTAAACTGAACTTGCCAGTGAGCCTTTTAAATCCTGGTGTCCCCAAACCCTCTTGGTCATTGTTTTGTTTTTTTTTTTTATTTCCTGGCTTCACACACATTTCATTCCAAATCCTGTATCCCTGTCTGTGTTCAAATCATAATTTGTGCTCCTGTGAACTCCGTAAATTTGTAATAACTGTTCACTGACTTTGCTGAGGATCCACTTGGAACATAGAGCATCCACTCTGGGCAGGGAATAATTTGGTGTCTCATTCTGGCTTCTCTGCTGTTACTCCTTCCAACTTGTGGATAATTCGGGCGTTAATTTAAACGCTGTGACAGAGTCGGCGTTTGAAATATATCGATCTCTTTGTTCATTTGACAAGAAGGGATTGTTGCTTGAAGATCTTGGTAGTTTTCCTTTCTCTAGAAGTTCCCCATAAACGCTCCAAACAAACACCAGGGGAGTGTTGTGGGATAACAGCTCGAAGCACATTTTTCACCACGGTCAGATGTTCCCGGAGTTGGAACTCTGTGCTCTTGTACTCGGGGTGACTTTCCCATCAATGTCACGGTGTGCCTTCAGAAACTGAGGGCTCGTGGCAGGGAAGGAGCGTTCCTGGAAACGCTGAGTGTGTGACTGCACGTGGGGATCTCTGTCTTCCCTGTAAAATCAGAGTTTTTATAGGTCACGCCATGGTTTGGGTTGGAAGGGGCTTTAAGATCACC
>NW_020956902.1:9269-10762 GCF_003031625.1 Empidonax traillii
CCTGCAAGGCCACACTCAGGTCCCCCCAAAGCTTCTCTTGTCCAGCTGAACAATCCCAGCTGTGCCAGCCTTTCCTCCCAGCAGAGCTGCTCCAGCCCTGGGATCCTCTTGGTGCCTCCTCTGGGCTCTCTCCAGCAGCTCCATGTGCTCCCTGTGCTGTTCCCAGGGCTGGAGCAGCTCTGCAGGGGGTGTCTCACCTGAGGGGGCAGAGGGGCACAATCCTCTCTGTGGGATCAGCCCAGGGCATGGGGGGTTGTGGGCTCTGAACCATCACCCCCATCCTCCTCTCAGGGCTGCTCTCCATCCACCTCCTCCCAGCCCTTCTTTTTGCTTGGGATTGCAGGACCTTCCACTTGGCCTTGGTGAACTTCAGGAGGGGTTTGCACATTCCCACCTCTCCAGCCTGTCCAGGTGCCTCTGGATACCCCATCCCTGCCCTGTGGGGTGTGACTGCCCCACACAGCTCGGTGTCATTGTCACCCTTGCTGAGAGTGCCCTCGATCCGCTGTCTCTGTCCAAGTTGTCCAACTTTGGCCAAGCCAAGCTCTGATCTAAGGCCACAAACCCAATCTGCTCTTCGCCCCACACCAGGAGTAGATGCAGTGCTGGGGTAGTGGGAACTACCCAGTTACTACAGCTTTGTTTTGAGTGGCCCTCGTAGCTCCTCAAACTTCTGGTGATGGTTTATTGTGTATAATAAACTCAGTGTATATTTACTGATCATAAAGCTTAATTGTAAAGCTTCATTTCGGAGTGAATTGGTGTCTGGTGTCAACTCTCTCTACCAGAGAGGGTGTCATAAACAGGGACGATGAAGGCTGAGTGGAAAGAGCAGAAGATCTTGTGTTCTAGGGGAAGTTTTTGTAAGGACATGGGTAAGAATTCCAGTGGAAAGAGTGGAAGATACTGTGTTACACAGGTGAAGTTTTTATGAGGACATGGGTAAGAATTCCTTGGCTTTGGTGGTTGTGCTACTGAGAGCCCTTTGCTGGGGTCTCATTTCCACGCTGGGTTGTGTGTACAACACAAAATAAGTGTTATCTCTTTCTCTGATCAATCAGATCTCATGACTTGGGGATCCCTGTCCGTCCCTCTGGGGAAATCCACGTGTGTTTGCGGTTTGGCAGGAGTTGGGCTCGCTGATCCCTGTGGATCCCTTCCAACTCGGGGTATTCTGTGATCCTGGAATAAAAAGGGGTGGGAGTTACTGCAGTTTGATAGTTTGCTGCCCAAAAGCTTCAAGGTAGAAGGTCCCAAAACTGAATAATCTGGAGGTGTGAATGGAAACCATTTACATGGTGTGCTCCTTCCAAGGGGGTTTGGTCTCCTGTCCCTGCAGGGTTGGCTTGGGGATGTTTTCACCTGTATTTTACCCAGCACATGGCCATGACTGCCCAAGGTCCCCTTCTTTGGGTCTTCTGACCCACCAAAACATTCCTTTCTGGATCTCTGTGGACTTAAATTAACCAGAGTCGTGTTCATATTTTAAAACT
>NW_020956902.1:10905-34444 GCF_003031625.1 Empidonax traillii
GGGGTTTGGTCTCCTGTCCCTGCAGGGTTGGCTTGGGGATGTTTTCACCTGTATTTTACCCAGCACATGGCCATGACTGCCCAAGGTCCCCTTCTTTGGGTCTTCTGACCCACCAAAACATTCCTTTCTGGATCTCTGTGGACTTAAATTAACCAGAGTCGTGTTCATATTTTAAAACTTTAAAAAAGTAATCTCTAGTACCCCTTCAGTTAGTTTGATTGCTGCCACACAATCTCAGTAAACCAAAAAAAAAAACAAAAAACAAAACCAAAACCCTTTTGCTAAAATATTCCCATTTAATTTGTTGCAGAAGCTAATAAAGCAAGGAAAACCAGTTGGCCAAGTCATGATGTTATGAAGTTCTCTCTTTTGAAGTCTAGTTTAAAAAAAAAAAAAAAAATTTCTCTTCTTTATACTCCAAAGAAATAGTTGTGTAACTATTGTATAATAGTTGTGTTACCCTTGCATCAAGCAGGTATTTAATGCTGCTTTTCTGCTGGATATCCTTAACCAGCATCCAGTTATTCCAAGAAAGGAAGAAAACAAGTTCTGCCTATAGATCTGGAAATCACCCTCTCCTGCAAAATGTTGACGAAAACTTCACAAAACTTAATTAATCAACTCTAATTGAGGGGATGCATTTGAAAATATTTCAAAGATGGGAGATGAGCAGTGCCCTCTGCTCGGGCTGTGCCTCTGCTGGGGGTGTGCACAGGGGGCTGGGGGGCTCCGAGTTCCCAGCAGAACAAAATCATCCTAGGGAGCTTTGAAATGCTCCTTAAAAAAAAAATCTGGAGGGAAAGGAAAGACCAGATTGGAGCAGTTCGTGCCACTCCATGTTTTTCCTGGTACTGAGAAGTTGGTGGGAGATTTGCATCCTGAAGGGTTTGGTGGGGTTGATTCCCTCCCCCTTTCTGTCCATCATGATAACTTTTAGTTCTAAATAAATAAATAAATATATATATTTTAATCATGCTCTGATTGAGATCAGAGACTTCTTTTTGTGTGTGTGACAAAGGTTTCCTCAGCCTTAGTTTATATTTGCTGCCCTTTAATGTGTGTTTCCAAAGTCTCTTACGAGTTATTTGACCTTCCTTATGTCATCCCTCATTTTTTAGTTCTTCCTCGCTTCCATTTCTACCTCCAAAGAACAATCCTAGGCCTTCAGACCTAAAAACCAGTATTTTACTCTCATTATTTGCCTCGCTTTCCTCTTTTAAGATTTGGGGTCTTGTACTTCCTGCCTCAGTTTATTGCAGAGTGAGAATGTGTGATTATTTCTATACAAGGGATGGAGAGTTTCACGTGAGGCTGGAGCTCAAGGTGTGTTTGTACCAATCACACAGGGGGGCCCAAAATGCAGTTTTTAGGGTACATTTTAGTCATCATGTGTGCTCTGAAACCTCTGAACTCCCACCTTGACAGTGCCAAACACCCAAACTTCGTGTGTGTGTGTTTGGCTCCTGTTCCAGAGATGGTAAACATTTCAGTCTGCAGAGTTATTTCCATTAAAATTCCCAAACTAGAACACTCAAACACTGGCAAAAGTGGGATAATTCTCTCTTGCTTTTGGTGATCTGAACTACTTTTCATCGTGGAGTAAAAATATATATATATATATTTAGGTAGAAGTTAAGTGCTCACAGTGTTGAGTTTTGTAACTTTCCAAGTCACCTTTTAGTACCTGAATCAAGTGAATTCCAGGAGATTTTTCCAGCTCCTTGTGCAAGAATGAAGTTTCTCAGCGACCGGAATCCAACAGCGGGAAAAACCCCTCCACCAAAACTCCCTGCCCCTCCTTGGCAGCCTGACTGAGCTTTTTGGGACGGGGAGAGGGGAGTCAGGGATTTTAGGGATTTTCTAGAGCTTCACGTTGTTTTCCATGCAGGCAGCAGTTTGTTCCCATGGGATAAATAAGTCCCACAACCAGAGGAATGAAAGGGAGAAGGTGGAGGGAGAGCCCGAGGTGAGCGGTGACGCAGCGGGCGGAGCCCGGGAAGGCTTTCAGCGGCTGAGGCTTTAATAGCAGGATGCTCCTTGGATTTGCAGTCTCATTTGCCTGGAGTTTCTATTCCCAGTGCTTTGGAACTTGGAGAAGCAGGCTCTGAACGTTGGGGAGTGACTCAGCACATCCACACACAGAGGTCTGCTCAAGGAACTCAGGATTTGGGTGGAAATTTGGGGGGAGTCGGGAGTTTGAACTCGTTTTGTTCCGAAGGGAATTTGAAAATTAAAAATTGTGGGTTTGGTTGTTGTTTTTTTTTTTTTAAGGCAGTCTCTTTCCCCACTTGATCTGCACACCTCAGTGAGGGAATATTTTTGGTCCATCGTATCATTTATGGCATAGCTGGTGTTTGCTGGGGAGCTTTGTGCTCTCCTCCTGCTGCACATGATCAGCATCTGTGCAGTGAACAGAACACCATTTGACTCTGGAAGTGAAGATTGTGCTGCAGAACATCCCAGAGGGGCAGAGTTGTGGATCAGGCCTGCCTTGAACATTTCAGAGGCTCTGATTTGATGACGTTGATACCTCTGTTTTCATATGGGAGGGGAAGGTGTTTATGGGATTTGCCCAGTTTGTGTGATTGAAACCATGGAATGGGTTGGGTGGGAAGGGACCTTAAAGATCATCTCATTCCACCCCCTGCCACGGGCAGGGACACCTTCCACCAGCCCAGGTTACTCCAAGCTCTGTCCAACCTGCCTTGGATACTTCCAGGGATCCAGGGGCAGCCACAGCTTCATCCTATTAATCCAGAAGCTCCAGCCTTTCCCACCTGATCTGGCAGAGTCAATAGTTTGGGGACCTGTGCAAGCATCACGAACTGTGTAACCCACCCTTCTTTATTCTTGAGTTTATTGGATTTTGTTGAGGGAAGACTGGTTCAGTGTCTCAAGCGTGAACTCTTCTACAAGGATGTGTTCCCAGTTTCAGCTGATCAAACTTGTCACGGTCCTGGGACACCGTGGGGAGTGGTGACAGTGGAGGGGAGCAAAGTGACAGGAGCTGATGGATAAAGATTGAAACTCTTGGCCTTCTGCTGCTGCACCCTCTGAAGTCTGGGGGGAATTGGAGAAGCCTTCATTATCTGTTCTTCACGCACATCAGTTCATTATCTGTTCTTCACCCAGATCAGTTCTGCCTTGCAGGGTGAGATGAGTCCATGGGCTGGGATGCAGTCTCGGTGCTCGGAGGGTGCTGAAGGGCAGCACAGCAAGAACAGCAAATCCAGAGCAAAACACGAGCAACGTGGATTTTTCTCCCTCTTTTCCTTCCACCCCCAACCATTTTCTCCTTCCACCCACCCAATCTGTGCCTTCCTGGGGCTGCTGACAGTTGCCCTGCTCTCCCCAAAACTGCCAAATTTGAAATAATGGATAAAGAAGAAGCAAAAAGGTGAAAAGCAACAATGATTTACATGTTTCATCTCTGAGGGGTGCTGGCCAGTATTCCACCTGCTGACGTCCTGTGTGTGTTACAAGTGCTGACAAACTGAGGGGAAGTTCCTGCGGAACGTTTGGAGTCACAGCAGAATTTGGGGGGGAATTGTTGGAAGAGGCCAAGTGCGCACCAAGGAGCTGTGTGAAGGAAGGACCCCCCCCCACCCCGAGCAGCTCCCCTTTTCCCAGCTCCTGGTTGTTCCCACCTGCTCTGTGCTGGCACAGCTGTTTGTGAACCCAACCAGCGAATCAGACTTAGAAACAGAGTTGGCTGAAATACCTAATTTTATATTTTTAACATTGGGGTGTGTGTGGGAGAGGAGAATCAGGTTACTCTTGAGCCGGCTCCATTGCCAGCCCCGGCACAGAGTGACAGGATAATGGAATGGGCTGTGTGGGTGGACAGGAACGGGGTGCCTGGAAGAGGCAGGGGTTGGTTCCCTGGCTCTGATAGCGCTGTTACTTAATGGAGAACACCATCCCCAGGAATTTCTGCCACCCCTCCTGTAGTAAATCACTGCTCTGGCAGTCTCTCTCCCCCTCCTCTCTCCGACTGTCCCTGCTCTCTGCAGCTCCCGGAGCTCCCTCAGCATTCCCAGCTCCGGTGCTGCCCTGGGCACGCTCAGCGTGTGCTGCCACGGCCTCAGCTTGGGAGCAGTTTCTCTCTCCTGCTCTGCTGCTCACTCCTGGTGCATCTTTCCCTGCTCTCTTTTCCCTTCAGCTCTACCTCTTGTTCTTCCTCACCTTGTTTACAATATTCCAGCTCCTGCTCCTGCCCTTTTTCTCCCAGGTCCTTTCCAGCTCTGGCTCTCCCTGTTATTGTCATTTGCTGTTCCTTCTCACTTTCTCTTCCCTCACAGGAAGAAAAAAAAAAAATCCACATTTTAAAGACTAAAACCCCTTAAGAAACCCCAAAGTTTTTAATTTTCTATGTGTTCACCCCAGACATTACCACAAACCAACACAACAGGTAGATTTCTTCTTTGTCTCATTCCCTTTTGAATGAAATGCTCACACAGAAGATGTGGTTTATCCCTTTTGGATAAGCTGAAAGATAAATTCAAGTTTCCAAAGTTAATGTTCTAATAAAAGGTATTTTCAGGTGTCTCTGTACTTGCTGTACCAGCTGTTAAATTGTGAAGATGCTTTGTCTTCTTGTTCTTGCTCTGCAAAGGAGACATCAAATTTGTTTCTCTTTCACACAACCACCAGCTGGACCAGTTATGTCCAAAACCAACCCACCAACTCCTTTGGAAATTCCATCTTTGCTTGTCCTCCTAAATAAATGACCAGTTTCACTTCCATGTACTCAGATACTCAGTATTTTTGTTCACACTGGTTAAATGCTGTTGATAACTTATTACCTGTTAGTTGGGAAACTTAACAGGAGTGCTGATTCCTCAATACCTGAATCCGTCCATGTGATAAAATCCAATCCATATTTTAACAATCCAAAGTGACTTCAGGTGAATAAAGTTCCCTCTCTCCAGAGATCCTTCCCCAAAACCACAGCACATCATCCCATGGAACACACCAGGAATATTGGGAGAAAATGAAAGAATAAATCTGCTGGAAAAGTGGCTTTGGTTTGGAGTCTTTCCATCCCATCCCAAGATATTCTTGGGAGTGTGCAAGGTTTTCTTGCCTTTTTATTTCCTGGATACCTCAGACATGGTGATCCTGAGTGCTCTTTGGAGGGCTGGAAGGTCAGCATTTAAAAGTCTTTTTTTTTTTTTTTTCCCTCTTTTTAATTTGCCCTCATTTCCTTCCTGCAACCTGCTGTATTATTATCATTTTAGGAAGTCTTATAAAGGGGAAAAAAAAAAAAAAAAGCCACAGGAAGCCAAAACTGCTCAGAACCTTCTCAACTTCTGATGCTGGCAGAGATACTGTTAAATAATCAGAAAATTGTATGGTCTTACCATGACCTAAATTACTTTAATGGGTAATTTCATCAAAGTTTTAGTCCACTTCTTGAACAAATGACAAATAACTCGGAGAGAGCATCAGATTGATCAGTGGAAACCCAGGATTCAGATGCAGGAATGAGGGAAGTTCCACATCAACTGTCCTAAAGGTTCAACTTTTTCTATTTGGCCTCATAAAAAAGTCGAGTTGGACCAAATTAACCCATCATAGAGACTTTTCCTGGGCTTTTATCTTGCCCAGAGGTGTCTTTTAGGCTTTTGTCCATATTAATAATCAGGAAATAATCAGGTTTTAAGGGGTGGTTGGCAATCTGTTGTGCTGGATGAGAATGCCCTGGCTTCTTGGCCTGTGAGGGCTTACAAGTGATTAGTTCTTTTGCCAGTTATTCCTTGGATTGAGGGAGGCTCGAGGAGGAATTCCTGGATGAAATTCTGCAGGAGCAGTGGAGGGGGTCATTAGATTATGATGAGTATGTTCTGGGTGCATATTTTTTAACTTGCAGCATAAAGCCAGTGATTTTATCAGGGATAACAAGTGACCAGTGAACTCCCAGAACTGTATTTTGTGGTGGTGCAGAAATCTGTGTTCAGTGTGATAATAAATGTAAACCCAGTGAAGCCTTCCCTGGTTGATCTGCACCCACTGTCTGTCCTGCCTTCTCTCCTTGGCTTGCATAAGGTGCCTGAATTATTCTCCTGGATTAAAATATCCCTTAAAACAGAGGAATTTCCACCCCTGTGCCAGCTCTGCCCTGGTTACCTTGGGAGATCCCAAGATTTGCTTTAATATTGCGCTTCACCAGCAGGGCTGGAGGGATACCGAGATAACAAAAGAATTGCCAAGAGTTTTCCACGTGAAAAAGGAGGTGTTTTGAGTCCCTGCCCCGCTCCTCTGAAAATCCACTGAAGTTCCTGAGTTCCTCTCCTTCCTCAATGAGAGTTTTCTAGGTCAGCGGTTCCTTTCCCGGGGAATAAGGCCATGGCAAATGTGCTGCAGATGGAACACAAAACCACGTTGAATTATCTTCAACTTAAGGAATATGATGTTGGGATGATTCATGTTGGGTGAAAAAACGTTTTTGGAGCTCGCCAGGGGTGTGTGTTGTGAGAAATAATGGCAGGGCTGGAATGAGGGAAGGGGGGGGGGAAGGGGGAGCTTTTATTTATTCATGGGTTTCGTGGATGGGGATTCTCCCCCTCTGCTCTCCTGAGATCCTACCTGGAATGCTGCTTCCCTGCCACAGGAAGGATGTGGATGTGCTGGAGCAGATCCAGAGCAGGGATATAAAGATGCTCCAAGGCTGGATCCCTCTGCTCTGAACCGAGCTGGGGGAGCTCACCTGGAGGAGAGGAGGCTCCAGGGACACCTGAGAGCCCCTTCCAGGGCCTCAAGGGGCTCCAGGAGAGCTGGATTTCCAGGATCTCAGGACACACAGTGTTGGGATATTTCTTTACAATGAAAAGAAACATTAATATTTTCCCCAAGACAATAATTTGTGACCTGTTTTATGGCTCCATCACACTGGTGACCAAAGATATCCAGGGAGCTCCACAGTGTCTCCAGCACTCTGGAAAGGGGAGTTTTGCTTGGAGGTGACACTTTTCCATCTGGAATTTTATTATTATTTTCCCCAAGATGAGAAAGATGTGGAGCTGTTGGAACAAGCCCAGAGGAGGCCACTGAGTTGATCCAAGGGCTGGAGCAACTCTGCTCTGGAGCCAGGCTGAGAGAGCTGGAGGAGCTCACCTGGAGAAGGGAAGGATCCAGGGAGACCTCAAAGCCCCTTCCAGGAGAGCTGGAGAGGGACTGGGGACAAGGGATGGAGGGACAGGACAAGGGGAATGGCTTTGAACTGACAGAGAATAGGGTTAGATGGGATATTGGGAAGGAATTCCTGGCTGGGAGGGTGGTGAGGGGATAGGATAGAATTCCCAGAGAGGCTGTGGCTGCCCCTGGATCCCTGGAAGTGTCCAAGGCCAGGTTGGACGGGGCTTTGAGCACCCTGGGCTGGTGGGAGGTGTCCCTGCCTATGGCAGGGGGTGGAACAAGATGATCATTAATGTCCCTTCCGTCCCAAACCATTCCAGGAGTCCAAGTCAGAGTCAGGCTCTGGAGTTGTGCCGAATCAGCAGGAAATTTTTCCAGGGAAGTGCCTGTTTTCCATGTTGGGGAATTGCAGAACTGACTCAGCAGGACCAGGGCAGGTGCCAGAGGTGGTGCAGGGGATGGGTTTGAACCCAGTGTTGGGGCCAGGGAGGGTGTGGGAACACAGCAAGCCGAGTCAGAATTGGCTTCTGGGGCACTTGAGCCTGAGAATTCTTATTTTAATGGAATAATTCAGTTATTCCCATTGATTTTAAATGCATCTGGTTGACTTGGAGCCTGAACTTGACCACTGTCAATTTACAGAGCTGTTGAACTTGCCATGAACTGCTGTTTGAGAGCGTGTTCTGAAGGTGCTGTTCCTGCACTGACATGTCTGGGGAAAGCTGGAGCTCTTGGGATGGTTTTTCCAAGTTCAGAAAGAGCTGGGAGAGCAGCTGGAGAGGACCCAGCTCTGTGTGTGTATCTGTCCAGTGTAAATGTGAGGAATGGTGGCTCATGGCACTGCAGTGGGAGCTGCCAGGGGGGAGTCACTGAGACACAGTCAGCTTGAAAAGTTTAAGGACTCCTTAAATGCTGACAAATTAACGTGGTTAAAACAAGCCACTTACCCCAAATCTTATAAATAAGCACCGTTTCTGCCCAGAGCCAGCCAGCAGTTACACCTTGGGGGGGTTTGGTTGTATTTTATTGATTTTAGGCTAAAAGTGCGCCTGTCTTCAGATATTAAAATATTTTGGGAGCCCTCAAGATTAAAGGTTCTGCTGTATCAAGACAAGAAGCATCCACATTGTTATAAATGTACTTGGGATATGCAACTCCAGACCTTCTTTGAGAGTAAAATCACAACTATCTGCTGCCAGAGCTGAGCTGGACAAGCAGTTTAATGTCATTTACTCACGTGATAGCAGCTCCAGAGATCCCTTCCCAGGAACCTTTATAAAGTATTTTTTTATATTTACAGCTCTGAGGAGAATTTCCCAACACTGCTGTGGATAAAGTGGTTTACTCCTTGTAGTCCCACTTGGGGATGTGTCTTTACTCACCTGATGTTGCAGGGGATGGACAATTCCTGCTGGAGCTTTCTCTTCCTTTAGGGAATAGAAATCCAGTGGGTTGCCTTTTGCTTCACTCTATTTAGTGGGTGGGAAAAAAACCAAACCCCACTCCCCCCTCTAATTGGTGGGTCCTTATAAGGTCAGCGCAGTGAAAATATTCTAACTTTGTGCTTCTAGAATTAATATTTTTAGGCAGTGAGTAAGTCAAGGAACACATGCAAATGATCCAAAACATCCCAGCTATTTCCACTTTCAGTGTGGGGCTTTTCCTCCCCTCCCAGCTGTGTCAGTTCAGTTCTTCCTAAAACCCCACACGGGCTTTATTCTGGGCTTCCCATAAATAAGGAAAGGGATATTAAAAAACCCACAAAAAACCCAAATGCTGGGTTTTCTGGCTGTGTGGGGCAGTTATAAATTTACCACCTCAGTTCCTTCAGGTGCCAGGCTAGCAGCGCCTGTTTTAGAAGGGCTGCATTTCTTTTCATAAAAGGACACAAAGCAGATCTTTCACAGAGTCTCAAATTGCACTCAGAAGTCTGAGTTAATACCGGGATGTGACACCACCAGAAGGAAAATCCCACTTGGATGTATTTTAGGTGCTCTTGGAGGGGATTTTGACCCCAGCAGTGGCCTGAACAGCCCTGTTTTGTGCCAGCTGTTTGTTCCTGCTGCACATCTGCAGTGGCCCAGTTTAGGGGGCTGATTTGGGGTAGATGATGATGATTTACCTGCTCCCTGTTATCCCATCCAGCCTGGGTATCCCTGTCCCATCCCAGCAGCAGGAGTGGGAAGGAAGCAGCTGCTCCAGCAGTGCTGCTGCTCCTGCTGCTGGAAAGAAATTCCTGCTCTTCTCCAAGCGCAAGCTCAAACCTTTGCCAGGTTTGGCCGTGGGTGAGAAACTCTGGGATTTCAGGAAAGCTGCTGCTTCCACATGTTTTCACACCTCCAGGATGGCTCCCTGCATCACGTGGCGGAGATGATTGAGCTGCAGAGTGGAACTAGGCATTCACAGGATGTTCTTTTTAGAGGAACTGGGGCTTTTTTGGAACTCAGAAAACCATTTGCAGGGTACAAAAGAGAAATAACGTTTGGTTCAGGAGCATCTCCCAGATCCTGACCTGGAAACTCTGGGGTTTTCAGTCCAGCACTGTCCCTTCCGACTCTTTGGGAGGGAGAGAAGTCTGATTTAAACTCAGTTTTGCTGGTTGGTGGCTTTCCACCAGAGCTGTGCAAAAATGCCCTCTTCCCAAATTTGCAGCCTTCCCTTTCCATGCTCTTGGAGGAGAATGTTTGCCCCCTGCTTAAACATTGACATTGGAAGTTCTGTTGAATACACAAATTAAAAGGAAGAGGTGAATTGTTTTTTCTTCTTGACTTCAGAACTTTAAAACCTAAAGTTGGTGAGTTTTAAAAACCTTTGCCCTGAGAAGCTGTGGCTGCCCCATCCCTGGAAGTGTCCAAGGCCCAGTTGGAGCAACCTGGGATCGTGGAAGGTGTCCCTGCCCGTGGCAGGGAGTTGGAATGAGATGATCTTAAATGTCCCTTCCAACCCAAACCATCCTGGGGATTCCCTGATTCTGTCTTTGCTGTTCCAGTGCAAACATTCAGCTCCCAAGCTTTCCACGGTCCCACAGCACTCAAACCTGGAGAAGGGGATCTGGGGCTTCTTTGGGAACATCTGTGAGCAGAACAGCAGAACGTGGGAGCGTTCGGTGCTCAGATCCCTTTGAATTTGTCCATTAATCCCTCGGCATCTCCCAGGGAATGAAGCACCTGTGCTGGGTGCTGGAAAACCAGCAGTTCTGCCGCTCCTCACTCTGGGAGCTCCTCCTGGAAGTTGACACTCACTGAGCACTCAGAGAGACTTATTTACTTGCTGTAAATCCCAGTGGTTTTGGTGGTCCTTGGCACTTGGAATAATCCACCAAACCTGCTGTGTTTGGTGAGGCTTTTGCCCAGCTGGTTTTATTTCGAGCAGCATCGCTGGCTGCCAGTGTACAGCTCAGGTTTATGTGTGCCTAAATTGATTATGTTCCAGTATGTTAATAATCTCAATTTAACAGGGTGATTCTCCCAGTAAATAATGACAAACTGTTTGTTTTTAAGCAAGTATTCCGATTTTCTGTTGGCAGCAACAGGCCCTGCCCGTGTTCCCCAAAGGTCAGTGACCTGAATTCTGTTCAGCTCTGTGTAGCCATGAGGTGGGCAGGCATTTCTCTGTATTCCACTTGAAAAATTCCCAAATAACCTTTTCACAGAATAAAAAAGAAAAACAAAACAAAACAAAACAAGAACTTTGGTGGGATGAGTTTGGAAAAGGTGCCGTGTCGAATCTGGTTACCGAGTGAAGGAAAATAAACCTCGACATGAAACGTTTTAATGAGTCAAATGCAGAAAGGAAAACCCTCCCCAGCAGACTCTCCCTTTTAATTAAATTTTCATGTCGGTAATGGTTTTTGCACTTTAACTTTTAGGGGTTTAGGAGGGGGGATTGCTCTGAAAGCAACTTTGATCTGCACTGAACCTATTGACTGCGGTGGGTAAGGGAGCGTTTGGAAGGAAGCAGTGGATGCTCCCAAGGAAAGCAGGGAATAAAACATCAGTCCTCAAGGAGGCCAAAGGCATACCAGGCTTGTGGTGTGAGCAAAAGTCAGAGAAGATGAAGGATTTATTATTTATTATTATTATTATTATTATTCAGAGTCACCATCTTTATGTATGACTTGGGGTCACACCTCTGGTGTGTCTAAACAAACATTTTAAAACTCTGCACTTGGAATTACTGCTGAACATGGAGTGGCTCTGCACAGGTAACTCCATCCCCTGTATTTTGGGGAGATCAAAGGAGCCTTGTGTGGGTAGGAGAGACGAAGGGCAGAAAGCAACAGTGATTAAAAAAGGAAATAAAAGCACGAGGTAAAGTGTCACTGTGGTGGCTTCAGACACGGCTGATTTCCAAGAAATCAGCTCTGTTTAAATAAAAACCTTCAGCTTTTATTCTTTCAAATAATGTGCTTCTTAACACCTTTCTTGTCATCTCCTCCTTCCTCTCCCCCTTCTTTTCCAGCTTTCTGTCCCACACCAGTAAGGAGCTGAAAGTGGGTTCTTGAAGCCCAGCAGATGTTCTTGCTGAGGGGATCCTTCCAGTCAGGATCTCACAGATTTGGTTGTATCTGTTAAAAAACCCACCCCAAAATTGTTACCGTTTTGTGCTCTGTGTGTGTGTGGTCCCGTTGCAGTCACAGGAACTCATCGAATTCGGGCTCTGCAGGGCTTTTAAAATATAAAATGACTTTAGTGTTGTGTTTTCCCTTCTCAGAAAACAAGGCTGCACCAGCCACCTGTGGGGCTGAATTCCACAGGGGAACTCCAGCTCTCCAGGGTGGGATGGTTGTTGGAGAGTTGGAAGGAACTGGAGAAGTGCATCAGTTTGGGATGGGTGTGTTTTCCTGCTCAGCTCTGGAATGGATGGATGTGTTGATTCCCTGCTAATAATCTGTTCAGGACCTTCTGTCACAGCAGCAGCTCTTCCTTAGCGTTGCTGGCTCTGAGAGTGTCTTTTAAATTCTAAAACAACTCAGGGCTGTGCAGTTACCTTTCCAGCTGCTCTGGGAGCTGCCCATTCCCACTGTGGAATGGGCAGGAGACAGTGTTTGAATTTCCACAATTTATTGTGGCTGAAAAATCAGCTGCTTTGCTCAAACTCCATTTGTTGATGGTTGGAACTCAGCTGGGTTAGAACTGAACCTGGTGGGCTGGGAGGTGGTTGGGAAAGGCTTCCTATGATCCTTCTGTCCATGGGGGCTTCAGCTCCAAGAGAAAAACAAAGTATGTTGGGCAGAGGGAGCTTTCAAAAATGGGAGTGTGGCTCTGAAACCCTGAGATACCCGTGTGGGATGGACAGAGCTGGTGCTCCAGGACATGGAGCTGCTGGAGAGAGCCCAGAGGAGGCACCAAGAGGATCCCAGGGCTGGAGCAGCTCTGCTGGGAGGAAAGGCTGGCACAGCTGGGATTGTTCAGCTGGACAAGAGAAGCTTTGGGGGGACCTGAGTGTGGCCTTGCAGGGCCTGAAGGAGCTCCAGATGGAGAGAGACTATTCCCAAGGGCTGGAGGGACAGGACAAGGGGGAATGGCTTCAAATTGAAATAAAGTAGGGTTAGATGGGATATTGGGAAGGAATTGCTGGCTGGGAGGGTGGGCAGGCCCTGGCACAGGTTGCCCAGAGAAGCTGTGGCTGCCCCTGGATCCCTGGAATTGTCCAAGGCCAGGTTGGACGGGGCTTGGAGCAGCCTGGGCTGGTGGAAGGTGTCCCTGCCCGTGGCAGGGGGTGGCACTGGATGATCTTTGAGGTCCCTCCCAACCCAAACCATTCTATTGCTTCTTTAAATAAGAATTTGTTCTTCCTTTCCTTTTGCTTCTTGAGTACCTGGGGCTGCCTCTGCTGAGCTTTAGTGGGACTGAGCTTGGTGTGTGTGTCTGTGGGATGTTTTTTACCCTCATCAGAAGTACCAGACCAAACCTTGGACCCAAATCGAGGCAATTTGGACACGAAAGTGCCTGGTTTGTAGGATCTTGTGCATCCTTAGGCCGTGCTCCCCAGCTTTTCCATCTTCCTGGCTCCTGTGGCTGTGGCAGTGACTTTCTGGGGCTCTGTGGAACAGCAAAAATCAAATTCCTGATGTGGGATGGGCAGGGTTTTTTTTTCCCCCCCACGACACCAAGAATTCACCTGCTCATAAAACACCCCCAAACCCACCACAACACGTGCTCCTCCCTGGATCCAAAATCAGCTGTTCCTTGTCTTCCTGGCCCCAATTTCCCATCTGGGAGGCACAAGGACAATCCCAAAGTGGTGGCAGGAAGGCAAATGGGGCTTAGGGGGGGTCTGGGCAGGGTTAAACCATCATTGTTGGGGAGAAATGGAGCGAACTGCGACGTTTTCTGCTCAAATTGCAGCCCCTTAAGTGCATTTTAGGCTGGACACACTTCTGGAAGTTACATATTTCAGGAGGTGTTTAAATAGTAATAACTTGACTGTCCAGTTTCAGCTGGTAATTGGCAGAGTTCTCTGAACTCCTCAGTAATTTCTGAGGGGGTTTGATGCTTCCATAGGATGGAAACAATAAAACAAACCATTGGAGAACAAATGAAAAGCAAATATCTGAGAAATACTTGGACCAGGTTTAGTTGTTGGGTGTTTTATTTTGGGCTTGGTGTTTTATTTGGGTTTTTATTTATATTTTTCTTTTTTTTTTTTTTTGGCATAATTTTGCTGTTCTCTTTTTTAACTTCCCTTGGAGTTTTCTTCCTAGAAACTCGTGTCTTTCTATCTCTTTACCTTACAGGAAGTACAATTCTCTTTTTCACTCAAATGACCTTAATTCCATCAGCATAGGAGGAAAAATGGCCCTTTACATTTGTGGATTGCTGTGCATTTACAGCTTGTTAATTCACTCAAATCCCACGTGTTGAGTCACATTTTATAAATATTGTCCCCGAGTTTCTGTAAAAATCAACACATTTAAGGGCTTGGCAAAGGTGGGTGACCTTAATTCTCCTAACTGTGGAATGACCAGTTGAAATTTAAGTTAATCCTTGAAATTCTGACACTCAGGTAACGTGGTTTTATAACAACAGATACCAGTGGGGGTTCAGTCTCTGCTTTCACTGTCGGGAAACTTCACTTGCTGTGTGAACTCCTCTGGGGTTGTTGCTGAGCTGTGGGGTCGGGCTGAGCTCCTGTGGCTCCAGGGGATGGAAGTTTATCCCTGTTTTCCTCTTCCTCTTTGCCAGTGTTGTTTGCTGCTGGACTCCCCCTGGCCCCACAACCCCGCAGGATGATATGAGACTTGAAAGAAGACGATGCATACAGGTAAGCTTGTTTTTCCAAGGCTTTTTCAGAAGGGAAAATATTCCACGTTTTCCCATGTTTTTCGGTTCTTTTCCGTTCTGTTGTTCCAAACTTGGCAGAATATTTAAGAACCTTCGAGGTGTTGAACCTTCTGAGTTTCGAAACCTTCCTGCAGCTTTGGAAACTCTTCTCCTCCTCCCAGGAACAAAATGGGTTTCGCTGAATGGAACTCCTGTTCTTGAGGGTTTGTGCTTTGAAAGGGTTTGCTTTTGAAGACGTGCTGATTCTTTGGGGACGTCCTGTGCGGGAAAAAGTTGTTACCCCCTTCTTAAAATGGATGTTTTAGGAAGTCCTTCCGTTTTTGTGGCTGCTCCAAATCCTCTGAGTGACAGATGCATTTGCAGATCCAATAGATAATTTTTAGTGACACTCTTCTGCTGGAAATACAATTCCTATTTTCCATAGAAATAGAATTAAAATCCAGTTTATCTGAGAGGGTTGGTGGAGTCCTTTATACCAAAACACCGTTTTTTTTGTTTTGGAAGCAGCTCTGGGGGGCCCATGAGAGCCAAACACACCTAAAGCCACGATCCTTGGGTTGCTTGTTCAGCTTTAAAGCCCAGGAATCCTCGGGGCTGGAAAAAAAAAAAAAAAAAACCTGGCCAGCTTTTACGTGTGCATCCAGATCATCTCCTGATTGACAGTTTTCAGTTGCATCAGCTGTTCCTGCATAAACAGCTTTGCAGGGTATATTTACAGGGAGCCTCTTGGATTAAAGCCCAAGACGCTGCAAGTGGAGATTTCACTCGGCGAGAACTCAACATCCTTCATCCCCCACCGGAGTGTTTGTGGGGTGTGTGGTGATAACTCCAGTGAAACAGGGGTCTGAGGGAGTCTAAAATTAGCTTGGGCAAAGAGGGGAAGAGAGGGAAGCTAATCCAAAGGGGTAATTAATTTGTTTTAAATACCTAAAGCTCGAAATGTCTCAGAATTGCATCTTGTGATGATGGCCCGTCGAGTGTTGGGGGGAGCTTCGTTTGGTGGCCCCAGATTCAAGTAGGACTTAAACGTTGAGAAAATTGTTTTTCAAGGTGTTCGTCCCCCAACTGAAAGGAGAGATAATGGTGTGAAATTATGTGTCGGGGAGAACCGAGTTTCAAATTGCAGTTACCTTAATCTGATTCCAAACTTCCCAACCGAAAGCACTTCCAGTTCTGGTCAGGGTTTCTGATGATGCCGAGCTTGGGGGATGACGAGGTTAAAGAATGGAAATACAGGCAAGATTTTGAAATTTTAAGTGGTGATTCTGTTCTCCTGCAGCCCAGATTCTTTATTCACAAGGCCCTTGATAAATACAGGTTGCAAATCATTGCCATGAC
Source organism: Empidonax traillii (assembly GCF_003031625.1). Lineage (NCBI taxonomy): Eukaryota > Metazoa > Chordata > Aves > Passeriformes > Tyrannidae > Empidonax > Empidonax traillii. The sequence continues at coordinate 26,667 of NW_020956902.1, forward strand.
AGAATCACGTGTTGGAAGTTGGACCAGTAAGATTATTTTTCAGGTTTTCTGTTTGTTGGGAGGGCCAGTGTTGGAGTTCCTGAGAATAAACAAGATTTGCAGCCTTAAAATGAAAACCTGAACTGGGATTATTTTGTGGGGCAGTGACAAGAGTCACCTGGTGACTCTGCTGAGGTTCAAAGGAGCTGCTGGGAGCTCAGGCCCGGAATCGAGAGGTTTTGTGGTCACTGGTGGTGGTTCTTTTGCATTTTCAAGAAGGTTTCTTGAGGGTGAGTGATCAGAGGTGGCTGGTGGTGTCTAAACTACCTTTGGTTAAAGGGTGAAAGCTTCTAACGGGCACCACTTCATTTCCCTGCCAGCTGACCTACTCTGAAACCCTAAAATTACCCTCAGTGTAACTGGGGGAAACAGTCCTCTGAAGGAAGAGGATTTATTCACTTTTTCTACCGTGGAATGCCTTAATTTTAGATTGAAAACACAGAAATGTGTTAAGGCCTGCTTTTAAAAAAACCTCCAAACCCTGAAAATACAAAGAAATTGTAGGAAAAGCCACGTTTCTGTTTCAGTTGTGATGACACAGGGAACGTGTCATCAGGTAACGCCTGAGAATGGGGGGTTTGTGATAAAAAAGCGGTTTCCAGACTGGGAATTTTTCACTCCTTTGTGCTTTGAAAGTCTCTCCAGGACGTTTTGGGAAGGGGAGAAACCTAAGAATTATGGTTGTGGTTATGCTGGTAGTTCTCCTGGCAGTTTGGGATGGTGCTGTGTTCCCACCTTGTGTTTAGAAGTTCATGTTCCGATGTTATTGCTGCATCTCATCCTGCTCCTTTTAATCCCAGTGTAATTCTATGGTTGGTTGGTACTTTTTTTTTTTTTTCCCCTCCTCTCTGTGGAGATTCCTTATAAAAATCCTCTGGTTTTATAACAGCTTTCTGGGTTTGACTTTTTGACCTGGGAATATGTATCTAAAAATACTGACTCGTCTTGGTTTTTAAACTTTGGAAGAGCTAAAAAATCTTCTTTTCTTTGCCTTTGTAAGAAAACAGAGCAGCATAATATCAAGTAATTCTCGTCATCAACGTGGCAATGCATAGAATGCACCAGAGGTGTTGAGAAGCAGGCAAATGTGATGCTGTATTGTTTGACAAAACATTGGAGCTGCTCTTAACTTAAAAAAAAAACACCTTTAAAATATTAAACTATTCATGTTTGGAAAAGGAAAAAAAAACCAAGCCAATCCAATGTTTTCAATTAGAACATTGCAAGAGCAATGAAATAATCAGTCCTTGCAGGGGTACCTGCCTTCCCCCGGCCGTGTTGCTTCCTAAAATATAACAAATCCAGAGTAAAAACTTCTGGGAAGTTCTTGGGGTCGGGTCGAGTTTCCAATCTGCAAGTGCTGAGGTGTCGGTTTTGTGTAAGAGCAGCAGGAAAATTTTGATTTGGGCCGTGTCTCTCGCGTCTCACAGTGCTGATACTCGAGCCCCTGATTTCACTGAGCCTGTAGCTGCTTTAAAGAACATTTTCATGTGTGTCAGTAGTTAAAAAACAAAAAAAAACCAAAAAAACCCCCAACAAAACAAAGCAGGAAAGAAACTCTGTGAGTAAAAACCGTGTCCATGGGTTTTGGGGAGAAATCAGCCAGGAAGGAGCCGGGTGAAGTTAACTCAGTGAAGGGCAACGTTTCTCATATTGAAACTGGAAGTTCTGCTTTTCAGAGGAAGGAGTCTTTGACCTCAATGAATGATAACCTTGAGAGTCAAGAGACTAAATTAATGCTCCACTTTCTGTATTTGAGATCAGGAATGTGAAAACCTGGACAGCTAAAGTTAGATTCGTGCATCCATATTTAAAAAGGAGTTGCCTATTTAAAAGAAAAAGGGCTTTTTTTTTTTTTTTTTTTTTTCGGTTCCCCTCCTCCAAAATGGCTCAAGACTTGGGATATTGAAGATTTTCAGTTTTCAGCCTCAGCCCTCATCTGAGAGGAAGCAAATGACAAAAAGATCCTGTTCCAGGCTTTTTTGACATGGAATGTCAAACTCTCCTGGTGGAGAACGCTGCCTTCCTTCCTCGGGAACAGAGCAGAGCATCTAACCCAGAAAATCTTTAGGAGCCTGTTATTATTTATAGTTTTAATAACTTAGGGAAGTAATTTCTGTTCATTTTTGTCTCCTGTTTCGTGTGACCCTCCTTTAAAAACTTTGGGAGTTCATTTTCAGCGAGGTAATAATTTCTTTGGGATGAAAAGTGGTGCTCCAGCTGTTCCGGTGCAAGGCTGCAGTTTATTTCTGTTACCTGCTTCTGAGGGCAAAGACTCGCTTAGACCCGAGGAAAAAAATTTGATTTTGAACCATAAAAAAAATAAAATTCAGAGGAAGAAGTGCAACATTGACTATTTAAAATACTGAACGCTTCCAGAAGGGTTGGTCGGTGCGGTGAGAAGGGTCTACCATGACCAAAACAAGAGTCTTTCTGCAGCATTTAAAGTCATCAGAGGAGCAGCTGGAATGGAAAAGGGCCCCTGTGATGTCAGAGCTCGGCCCGTGAATCAGAAGGAAAGGGTTCTCTGGGGTGAGGCAGTCAAGGGATGGCGTTTGGAGCTGCTCATGGAGCCCTGGAGCTGTGCTGGGTGCTTTGCTGGCTCAGCTGTTTGCTGGGGTGAGCATCCCATGGGGGCAGCACAGCTTTCGTGTGGGGAAAACTGCTCATGGATTGCTCTTCTTTGCCGGGTTGGGAGGTTTGGGAGCGAAGTGAGGAGGGAGGGTGGGTGTTGAGGTGAATCTGTGATCCTGGGGGAGCCTTTGGTTGGTCCCTCCAGGGAGCCTCTTCCCATGGCCCTGGCACGGGCAGGGCTTGAGGAGCTTTCACAGCTTTCCAAGAATCTCATCTGAAGCCTTGCATTCATCCCAGGGGGGCAGATCTTCCATTGCAAATAGATTGATTTGTATTTCCTGGAATCCCTGAGGTTGGAAAAGAGCTCCAAGGTCATGGATCCCCCCTGTGCCCCATCCCCACCTTGTCCCCCAGCCCAGAGCACTGAGTGCCACGGCCAGGCCTGCCTTGGACACCTCCAAACCTCCCTGGGCAGCCCCTGCCAAGGCCTGACCACCCTTTTTGGAGACAGAATACCCCAAATCCATCAGTTTAGACCAGACCTATCGCTGGACAAGCTGAACAGTGGCTTAACTTAAACTTACACCCCTTCACTTCCTGAGCACACTCTGTAAAACCCACAGGCAGGGAGCAGATGTTTGTGGGAGACATCCTGCTTTGTAAATCATGCAGCCAGGTGGAAACAACCTCTCCCTCCATCCCTGGAAGTTGTATTCATCTGGGGTTAGGATTTAAACTACAGAGAGAGGCCATAGGATGGCTCTCAACAGCCAGGCCTGAGTACCTGGTAGTTCTTGGTAGGAATTCTGTTCGTAATCCTTTATCAGGCAGGTGGAGGGCAAGAACCGGGCAAATATTCTTCCTAAATCTCACTGAAATTGGACATTCTACCTTCTTAAAGTCTGTATTTCTCTGTTTAATCAACCTGCTACTTCCTGTTCCATTCATTCCCTGGTAGATAGTTTTTAATGTTTATTGGTGTCCAGATGTTCCAGTGCCTCACTGGGATGCCGAGCTGGTGTATTCCCAGCTTGCCAAAGCAGATGAGAGACACTCAGCCTTGCTGACAGAGTTTATACCTGGTTATACATGAGGGGGGAGGTTCCTCTCACCAGGTTTGTGGTGGTTTCCATGTGTCAGTGTGCACTCAGCTGTCCAGGCTTGGAGAACACAACCTAAGGCCGCTCTTGTCAGCTGTCTGACATCACCTGAGACACCATCTGAGGGGGTCTGGTTAAACCCTCCTGTCCCAAGAACACAGCTGAGCTTAAAATGTCGTAAAACTGCCGATGTTTCAGCTCTCAGATCGTCATTGTGGTGAAAATCGTTCTCATTCTTCTCCAAAACATGTATTTCCTGATGAGCTGTTGAGGCCAGTGATTAGATTAGAGAACAAGAAACAATCTTTTGTGTTCATGATGGCAAATGGAAAGTTCTGACCTTCCAGTTATCCTGGGAACAGCGGGAACAGCATCCCCCCCATCAACCCAGGGATCTGCTGGGGCCTGGTTTGGGGTTCAGCACTCCCTGGGCACCCCCATCCAGCTCCTGATGACTTTAAGTTCCCAAATATCTTTGGAGGTCCAGACAGAGATGAGAGGTTTGTTCTGGATTTCCTCCTTCCCTGGGGGAATCTGTTGGTTCCTGCCTTTTCCTAACACATTGGTTATTATAGATCCCTTAAAAAAAAAAACAGGATAAAAGCAGAGTATTAAGGTTTTTTGTACTGGTTGGTTCTGGATTTTTTTTTTTTTTTTTTTTTTTTTTTTTTTTTTTTTTTTTTTTTTTTTTTTTTTTTTTTTTTTAGTACTCCCAACTTTTATTTCATTATGTGAATGAATCCACTTAAAGTGTGAACAGAATCCACCCTCAAGTTTGCTAAACCCTCCAAAACTAAAGCCCCCAGTTCCTCAGGGCTGTCCCACCATTCCAGAGGAATGAAGAACTTCCAGGCAATCCATGAACATCCCTGCACACAAACCAGCAATTACAGAACCCCAAAAAGTGGGATTTTTTTAGGTTATCTGCAGTAGGACTGTCATCCATCCTCGTGCTCCTCCATCCAAGGTCCTGAATGTGCCTAAATGGAATGAACTCGATCCTGCAAGTTTTTTATATCTTAGGAAAAGCATCTACAATTCTCCTGCCTTATTAATGTGAGTTCTGACCTGCCATCAGTGTCTCTCAGTCCATCAGATCCTTCTCTGTGAGCTGGATTGAATATAAAACCAGTGGGATCTTCCTGTAGGTGTGGAATAGTGGCTTTCATGTCTTATATCAGCTTAGAAAATATATAATAAATTTAAAAAAAACCCCCACCAAATACGTTTACCAAGTACTAGTTTGGAGTTTGCCCTTTGAAATATTCCAGCGTTAATATAATGATGATAAAATAAATAGCAAGAGAAAAGAAAAGGGGGGTTTGTGTGCTGTAGTTTAGAGCAGTTTGGGGAAGATCTTGGCGTTGTCTGTGCTTTGTCCTTGGTTGATCCTCGATGTCCCTGACCTTTGAGAGCAGGGACTTCTCTGAATAAACCTTGCAGAGGAGCACGCTGAGCAGCCCAGACCCTGGAGCAGGCGCTGCAGCTCTCCCACCGTGGATTTTTGAGGTGTTTTCCTTCCCTTGCACCCCGGGATTTTACACAGAGGGGTTCCCAATCCACCCTTCCCGGTTTGCTGTTTGGAAGGAGTTTTTCTCCAGACTCTCTCAGGCAGAAGGCGCTGTTTGTAAGTGTAAGGAGCAGAGCACTCAGAGGAGATTTGAGAACCAAAACCCACCCACAAAAAAGCCCCTTTTTCCCCGTCGGGAACTTGAACATTCCCAGCCTGCAGAGCCGATCCCGTGGAACGGACACATCCGTGCTGGGTCACTGTCCCAGCCCCTACAATCCTGGGTGGCTGCCTGAAAAGCTGCCTGTTGGGAAGGATTCCTGGAACATGCTGACTGCCACACATTCCCAGGAGTTACTGGGGGAGCGCTGGAACGCTGCACAAATCATGGATCGTGGATCTGGGCTTGGGCTCCTCAGCCCTGAACCTGCTGCTGCTTCCATGATCCCTCGACTTTTAATTCCCTTCGATCCTTTTTCCTTTGGAGGTGTCTCAGAACAAGAGTGATTTTTTTTATTCCCATTGATTTTTTCTTCCCCGTTTTTACCCCTCTTGTTCTACTTTTTATTATTTATACACAATATATAAATATACATCTATCCATAACTTTTTTTTCCCCCTGACCTGGAGCTGCAGGAAGATTCCTTTGCTTCCTCCTCACAAAGCCAAAGAGAATTTTGTGTGTTTTCCTGTAGCTTTTCCTTCCATCTTTTAAGAAACCTTATCCATCAAGTCCTTCTTGTCCTCTGGCTTTATGGATTTTAGGGTCTCTTCTGGAGAAAAGAGATTTTCCTCAGGAAGAAAAAAAAAAAAAAAAAGAGGCTGTTTAACACCCAAACCAATGGGTCAGTTTTGCAGTGAGGATTCTGCCCCTTCAGTTTAAATTCCATGTGTGTTGGGCTTTGTTTCCCTACAAAGATCCCCAGGCAACAACTGTTTGCATCCCTAGAAAGGCTAAAAAGTAGTTGTTGTGGGTTGGGTGTTTTTTTGTTTGTTTGTTTGGTGTTTTCTTTTATGTCTGGAGGCATTTGGAGCTCCAGGGGAAGGCAAGAAGCAAAACTTGGGTGGTTTTTTGTTTTTTGGTTTTTTGTTTTTTTTGTGTTTTTTTTCCTCCTTGGGAGAAATCCAGACTCCATAGGCTGCCATCCAAATGCAAAAATTCTGACACTCTCTTGCTCAGAAAAAAAAAGAAAAAAAAGAAGTGCCACCAGAACGGAGCCAGCTGAATACTCCACTGCCTCAATAGAAGGCAGCTTCCTGAAATAGAAATTGGGAGCTAACTTTGTCTAGAGCGGGGATTTGGGTTGAAAACACTTCCAGATCCACGGTGACGTCTTTTTCCTTGGAGCTGCTCTCTCTGGCTCCAGGTATTCCTGTAAACACTCCGTGTGTGGTAAGAGGAACAATTTGCGTCCTGGAACTCTGAGTTATAGCCTGAATAATAGGAAGGAAAAAATCTACCTTCTTTTCTCTAGGAAGGGATCGGTAGAGAAGAAAATGGAATTGTTGCTTCCATAGAATCACAGAATCATGGGATGGATTGGGTGGGAAGGGACCTTAAAGGTCATCTCATTCCCACCCCCTGCCACGGGCAGGGACACCTTCCACCAGCCCAGGCTGCTCCAAGCCCCGTCCAACCTGGCCTGGGACACTTCCAGGGATCCAGGGGCAGCCACAGCTTCTCTGGGAATTCTATCCCAGCCCCTCCCCACCCTCACAGGGAAGAATTCCTTCTGTCCAGATACACTTTGCAGGGACACACTTGCTCCGTGTTTGCAGCTCAGTTACAGTATTTTAACACGGTGTTTTACTTTGTAGCACACTTTTTTTTTTTTCCCGAGGATCTGGCTTTATTAACAGTATCTTTTTGCCATCAAAAATCCACATTATCCTCCACAACAGATTAGCAGGAGCTTCCTCTTTCCAAGAAGCTGCAGCAAACCATTAGGAAGATGGTTAATCTCCCTCCTGGATAAGCCTTTTGATCAATTTAGAGAAAAGGGAATTGGTGTCTCACGAGCGAGCCCGTGGAGTGGGCTACTTAAACAAAGTGACTTGGGCTCCTTTCAAGATCAGCTCCTTAATGAAACGTCTGAATTTCATCAAAGACCAGGTAATTAGACAGGTATTGCACCTTTGGATTAATGGGACCTCTGACAGAGGCCTGGCTTTCCTTATTTCCAAGGTAGGAACTCTTGTGAGAGCTGATCAGTTCTTGAAAACAAGAAGTGCCTCAGGAGGTTGTTGGAAGCACCTGTAGAAGATGCTCCATGGAAAATCATCCCTGTGCTCAGTTTTTTAGGAGTCAGGGAGTCCCTGTTCTCCAGGTCCTTCTGGGGGTCTCAGTGCGGTGACAAGGGAGGGGACAAGCATGGGAATTCCCAGTGTGAATTCCTGATGTGCTCCTGGCCCTCAGGAATGAAATCCTGGCTCGTTCCTCATCCCAGAGCACAAAGTGACTGTGGTGTCCCACCCTTCTGGAGCAGGAGGTTGTAGCCAGGTGGGGATCCAGGGCAAGAGGAAACGGCCTCCAGCTGTGCCAGGGGAGGCTCAGG